>NW_016808813.1:0-913 GCF_001698545.2 Rhinopithecus bieti
TAAATAGAAATTAATTAAAATAGTCATTTTAGCAAACTGTGAGTTTAAATAATATCTAAACATAAAAACAATTACTTATTTCACAAGCATGTACAATTTTGTTTCAAATAAATAGCATAATGATTTATAAACACATTCACAAAATAATCTCTTTCTTTAAAAAGGGAGGTGGGGTAGGTAGAGATTGTTAAATATGCAGTTTTCTACTCAAAATTTTCTAATGAAGTGTTGGAAAACATATATTGGTTTTAACTCATTCGTTTCAATTTGAGAATAAAGCTTTGATTCTTTATTTTTTTAGTGTAATTAGAACAAAATTACATTGCATTTTCATTGACTTGCCTAATATCTCCTAGAGTAATATCATGCCATGTATGCTAAAATAAATGAATAATAGAAATTGTAATAAATTTACAAAAACCACTAAACTTCTAATCATGTACTAAGCATACAATTTTCAAAGATATGTTGCATTAGCTGTAAATATAATGGTTAGTGAACTAAAGGTGTATCCTTAGAAGTATTGTATTAAAACTGTTCTTATGTAATGATATTTAAGTATTAATGGTATGGTTTATACAATCCACTAAAAATTCTCTTTCACATGTACGATGGCAGAGGGACTTATCTGTATTATATAAGCATTGTTACTGGAGAAATTAAAAATACTCTATTTATCCTGGTAGTATTTTTAAAACCAAAGGTATTAATCATGTGACATGTGATGAACAATTTAATCTTCAATAATCTTTAAGGTTTAAATCTTAGAAAATGTGATGTGCTTACAGCTGTTCTTTGAAAACAAACATTATTTTAAAATTTAAAACAGAAATACCTGCACTATTTTATGTATTAGCTTTGAAGAAAAGCAATGGAAATAAGAAAAGGAGAAAGAAAACAGGACAAAGAGAAA
>NW_016808814.1:0-1924 GCF_001698545.2 Rhinopithecus bieti
CAAACAAACAAACAGACTCGAATTATTGAAAAGGGGCCAGCTGTAAAAAGAGCTTACAGAATAACTATCTAGGGAGAAGGACATACATGTGCCAAGGCTCTGAGTTGGGAAACAGTTTGGAATATTCTAAGAACTAAAAGGCTGGTATTTTTGGAGCATAGTGAACTAGTGGGAGCATCAACATACAAGTGGTAGTTGAAGCCATGAGAGTGGTTTGATTTTCCCTGGATAGTACATTGAAGAAGAAGAACAACAACAACAAAAATCAAAAGCAGAACATTGGAGAGAAATAACATAGAAAGGAGGTTCAAAGACGAATCTGTAAGGGAGATGAGAGGAAGCAGTCACAGAGGTGGGAGGAAAGGTAAGAAAGAAGGATATCATGGAAGCCAAAGGAGGAAAGAGTTCCAACATTGTCATGACGTATACAGAGTAGTCAAATAAGATAAAGGGGAAAAGAGGTCTGTTAGAATTGGCAGTTAGGAGGTCATTGATTTTGGCCATTGCCCACTCAGAGAAGTGAGTGATGTGGGTAGAAGACTTAGTGTAGTGATGAGCTACACTATAGCTATGCTCTCCCTTAAATACTTATTTTCATACCAGAGTATCTGCTTCATCCAGAGTTAGTCTGGTGAAATTATTAGTGAGATTTCCCAATTGCCAATCAGAAAACATTTATTAAGCATTCATCATCTGCATAGAATTACACTTGGTATTAAGGTGAAATAAAGGGTAGATTCCTATAACGTGGGTCTAAATTCAAGGTTCCTAAAAAATAATTTTTAAAACATGGCCTTCTAGCTTCACTCTCTGTAAAACATCTATTGTGTACCCTGAAGCAGCTTATTATTTGCTTGCCTAGACCTATAAGCACAGGAAATTGTAACAAGTCTATTGTGTCTTCCACAAAGCAGACCGAATACATTCTTAAAGGAACAGGCCACTTGTCTCTTCGGATAATTAGTCACTTTCATACTCCTTTTCTATGCTAAAATGTATCTTAACTATCAGTGTTTATGTGAAGAGGATACATGTGTGTATCTCCTGTATCCCATTTTGTTAAAAGATGAACTTCACTTGCTGAGTAGATTTTAGCTATAATTTTCTCAGCACTTTGATGTTCACAATAAAGGAACTGTTGAAATATAAACCAAAAGAGTAAGTAATGAAGATTGACCTTCCCATTTTTAAGCCCACATTTGAGATCCATCATTCATCATTTCAGGCATTCTTTTTAAACATATTGAGAACCTGCTTACTGTATTATGGTGGTGCAAAAGTAATTGCCACTATATAGTGGCAAAAACTGCAATTACTTGTATATATATTATATTATTATATACAATAATACTCTCTGGAGAGTAGAGCCTGCCTTATGTTGATTTTGTATCCTCAAAGCACCCAGCATAGGTTTAGGTGAGGATATAGAGGGCCCTTGATACTCTATTGATTTTATGATTGGATTTTAAATACTTATTTCTGTTTTCCCTGTTCTTCAGTTTCCTTCAGCATTTTTCAAAGGAAGAGTAAACATGTGTGCTGCATTTTGCTATGAGGTTTTAAAGTGCTGCACATCGAAGATTAGCTCAACCAGGAACGAAGCATCTGCACTTTTGTATCTTTTGATGAGAAACAACTTTGAGTATACCAAAAGGAAAACCTTTTTGAGGACACATCTACAGGTCAGTGAAAATAAAAGAGCCTCTTCATCTTTCTTCTCTTCAATCTTTAACCTCTAGATCAAGATCCAGAGCCACCCAACCCAGTCCAATACAGTGTGGCCATCTAGCACTTGATGTGTGGCTAGTCTAAATTTAGGTGTTCTGAAAGTGTAAAATATGCTATGGCTTTTGAAGACTAAGTATGAAAAAAATAGAATATCTAAATTGTTTTATATTGATTGTGTGTTGAAATGATATGTTAC
>NW_016808814.1:2216-7780 GCF_001698545.2 Rhinopithecus bieti
GATTAAATGACATGATTAAATAACAAGCTTGTTAGATTTTACAGAACAGATAAGACAGTTTATGTTTCTCATGCTCCAGTATGCCCACTTATTTTAAAAATGAGAGATGTCTCAAAGTTTAGTGGAAAGCATGGACTTCAGAATCAGGCCTACCTGCACTTAAATCATAGCTTAAATCCTTACATGCCGTGTGACCCTAAGCAAATCACTCAATCTGGCTAAACCTGTTCCCTTATTTGTAAAATGAGACTGAGTATTTCACTTTGCAGCATTACCCTGAGGATTAAAATAAGTTATGTATGGTGCCTGTAGTGCCTGACACAATGTGTAGCACAAGATAGCTACTTCCTACATGATAGTTATTATTCAGCATCTCCATACTTTTGGGTTTATTGGATGAAATAGCTCTGAACTAAACCACAATTGGGACTGCTTGACTCAGTAGCCCTCATTATAATATGGGAAATCCTTGGTCCTATTTATATCTTTACTGTCATGGTCTGCCCCATTGGAGTTGTTTACTGGAGACAAGGTTATTAATGGGGAGACAACCATAAGCAGCTTGTTGAAAAATGTCATCAATAATGTGAAAATCCAATAGGAATACTGTGTATGCTTCCTGTAAAAGTTTGCTATATAATTACTTTTGCATGTTAGAGTCAGCCATCATTACACATTAGCTCCTTTACTATTTGCTTTTATATGAGGTGGCACTTGGAAACCCACCTTCCCCCAGAGCATTGTTCTAATTTGTGTGTCAATATACCTGAAATTTCCCCATTGTTCATTCTTCTGAGTCAAAGCATCAGTTTTCTTTAAGTCTTTTATTCAAATATAGACAAATTAATAAATGTGAAGACTTAGAACACTGGCACATAATAAATGCTCAATAAAGGATTAACTGGTACTCTAATGGTTATCATCTCTTTCATCCTCTACAAAGTAGGGATTTTTATCATAGCCACTTTACAAATGAGAAACATGAGGCACAGAAAGGTTAAATAGCTTTCCCAAAGCCACACAGTGAATTATTGATAAAGTCAAGATTTGTATCTAAGGCATTCAACTCTAGAGCCCATACCCATGGCTATTACTGTATCTTGCTTCCTAGGACCAGTGGTAAAGCATCCAGCCATTAACATCTTAGCATGAATTGTTTTGGCAGTCACCCAAGAGAGACTGAGAGATTTAAAAGTCCCATCAAAGGCAGTGGTTCATGCCTATAATCCTAGCACTTTGGGTGGCATAAGTGGGTGGACCACTTGAGCCCAGGAGCTTGAGACCAGCCTGGGCAACATGGCAAAATCCTGTCCCTACAAAAATACAAAAAATTAGTTAAGTGTGGTGGCACACATCTGTAGTCCCAGCTACTTGGGAGGCTGAGGTGGGAGGATCACCTGAGCCTGGGAGGTCAAGGCTGCAGTGAGCCAAGATCATACCACTGCATTCCAGCCTGGGCAATAGCATAAGACCTTGTCTCAAAAAATAAAAAGTACCATCAAAGTCCATTGCATAAACTTTTGTTAAACTAGGTAAGCCCTGGTCAAAAGCAAAGAAAGTTGCTGAGGCACTGGACTTGGAATTCCAGCCAACAAATAGACTAATTAAAAAGAATGAGAAATCATCAAAGAAAAACATGATTTATTCTCACCTTTGCCACAGCTACAACCTAGAAAGCATATTTAAAATGGAGACCTGACTACCATTGTATCAGTTCACTGTTATGAAAATAGTTTTAGATCTGGCTGTCCTGTGAGTTTTGAAAAATTGTTACATCTAACCAAGAAAGATCCTTTAAAATTTGAAATGAGGCCTTGCAAGTTACGATTTCAGCAGAAGAATGTAAACCCCTCATATATGAAGAAAATACATTATGCTGGTACAGTGTAGAATCTTTAAAAGAAGCATTTCATGTGAATGCTTATGTACTTATAAAATGATGAGCATAGGCAGCATTTGTTCAAAAGATATTTGGAAAATAATGTTTACTTCTTCTCACAGATAATAATTGCTGTAAGCCAACTGATAGCTGATGTAGCACTAAGCGGAGGATCAAGATTTCAGGAGTCTTTATTCATTATCAATAATTTTGCAAATAGTGACAGACCTATGAAGGTATGTTCTCATTTCAAATAATAAATTATAACCACCGTTACTATCAGGGAAGTTTAAACTCTTAAACTGTCATTGGATTCACAACTTTTGATAGTATAGAATGTATGGAATGTGAGTTTTATGAGTTAAGGGCTTTGTCTTGTACCTCACTGTATCTCTAGTACCTAGAACACTGCCTGGTACATAGCAGATATTCAATATCAGTTTAGTGGATGGATGAATGGATATACTGTGTATTCATACTTGTTATGGCAAGTTGAATGTGAATTTTTTTTCTGGGCTTCATTTCCAAACTTGCTCAGAAAATATATAGATCCTTTATTTCTTAACAACTGTCACCACTTTTAATATTGGTTAAATAAGCACCGAATTTGAAATTTCACAAAATTTCACTTAGAATAGCTAACAGTTGCCTGATTCATTGCCAATGGATGAGGAATGCCACAGAAGGGATTCATTATTTGATGGTTTTGTGAGTTTTGAAAATTATCTGTTAACACCAAGGCTGTTGCTCTTAAGCACCAGTTTGCCGAGGCCAAACCCAAGACTCTGACCACTGTTCTGCTTTCTTTCCTATATGCTTAAAACTTACATAGCACTGTAAAATTCATCTATTGCTTCGTTGCATAGAGTGCAGGTTCTGATCTTCGGTGACACATGTATACAAGGGAAGAAGAATCCTTTCCCAGTAGGACTTTTCCTCCCAGAAGAATGAATCATCCCCATTCTTGGGAAAGGTCATCTTCCAACACAGTTTGACAATATTGTGTAAAATCTGAAAAAAATTAGAAGCTCATAGTCACAGCGTATTTGATGTTTAGATGTGTAGAATCTATGTACCAAAAAATATTCCCACAGGAATGTTGCTTGCACTGAAAATAACAGTGTGTAGTGCCAACCGCTCTCAGGCTGGGAAAGTTTGCTTTCCAGCCAGTTCTACTAGTTCCCCAGGGGATCAGTATATGCTCCAGCTAATCTTGTGAGCATAGAAACAAGTTACACCACTTACGCTTATACTCTAAGGAATTGTTTTACCAGTTGTTACCATCCTTAATACTATGTTATATAGGTAGATTGGTAAGTTTTCTGGGTAAATGGGGCTTGTATACTCTCTCCTTGATAGGAAATCTTTTCTTTTCCATAACTCATTTATGAAATGACTTAGTGTTATTCTGTTATGGCAGTCATTACCAACAAACCCTATTACAAAAGATACGCCTTTCCCCTGGTAAATGGGATCTCTATTTATAGAAAGGAACTTTATGTATATAATTATTATTTTAAAGGGATTAAGTTTTATTTTTTATGTTTATTGTATTTATTTATTTATTTAGAGACGGAGTTTCACTCTTGTTGCCCAGGCCGGGGTGCAATGGCCCGATCTTGGCTCACTGCAACCTCCACCTCCCGGGTTCAAGTGATTTTCCTGCCTCAGCCTCCCAAGTAGCTGGGATTACAGGCGCCTGCTACCACGCCTGGGTAATTTTTTATATTTTAATAGAAATGGGGTTTCACCATGTTGGCCAGGCTGGTCTCGAACTCCTGACCTCCGGTGATCCACTTGCCTTGGCCTCCCAAAGTGCTGAGATTACAGACATGAGCCACTGCTCCTGATCAAGAAGGGAGTTTTCAAACCATTTCCCTCACATATTGTGTTCATATTGACAAGCGCCCTAACCCCTGTACCTGTCTCTTTGTCATCACCTCTGAATCATATAGATAATTGTGATTACTCCTGTGGGGTTAAGAGGATGCAGTAGGACTTCCTTAGCAGTGGCTAGTGTAAAGAGGAAACTCTGGTATTCTTGGTGCCAAAACAAACTTTGAAAACTTAATGATCTCTCTAAACTTTCTGGAGTGTTCTGTGATTCATGACCTCCCATTTGCGTAAATAGAAACTTCTGCAGTCTGGTTTTCACCTTAGTGTATGTGGTAGTTAGTGGATGGAGTAGGTATGCTCATCAGAATGGAAGGCTGGCTAAGAGCACCAGCTCTAGGGCCAGACTGCCTAGGTGAAAATCCTGTCTCTACATTTACCAATTTTGAGACTTTCGTCAAGCATTTAAACACTTTTGATAATAGTACTTCACTCATAGGGTTGTTGTAAAATTAAAACCTGTAAAGAACCCAGACCAGTGCTTGGCACATAGTAAGCTATCAGTTTTAGTTACTGTTACAAGAAAACGGCAAACAAAGATCACTCCCATGGCTGTGGAATTCACCATGGAGGATCTGGGATTCAAAGCCAGGCAGTCTGACTCCAGAGCTAATGCTTTTATGTCCTGTGAATATACTGCCACCAAGGTTAGAGCCTTTGAAGCCTGGGCTAGTTACATATTTTAAAATAATTTATTTAAAATTCTTTCAGTGTACTATATGCAATATACTAAGAACTGTAACAGGAAGTAAAATCATATTATGTCCTCAGCATTGGATGACAAGCCTTAGAGCACATCAATATTGTTGTCAAACATGTCTTTTTTGTTTGTTTTGAAATTAGGCAACTGCCTTTCCCACAGAAGTCAAAGACTTGACGAAGAGAATCCGCACTGTTCTTATGGCCACTGCCCAAATGAAGGAGCATGAGAAAGACCCTGAAATGCTAATTGATCTCCAGTATAGCTTAGCCAAGTCCTATGCAAGCACCCCAGAGCTCAGGAAAACCTGGCTTGATAGCATGGCCAAAATTCATGTAAAAAATGGAGATTTTCAGAGGTGATTACTTAAAATTTTGTTCTAAACAGCCCTTCAAAATACCTTGAGCATGTTCTGACAGTTCTTTCTCTGTCATCCTTTTCAGGCTGCGATGTGTTATGTCCATGTAGCAGCTCTAGTTGCAGAGTTTCTTCATCGAAAAGTAAGATATTTCTGTTTATAGAGATGGGGGGATTTTCACTTAGCATAATAGCCTTTTATCTTTGTAGTTTAACTGTGATATAATTGAACGCTGAAAATATGTTCACCCTTGGCCTCATTCAGTGTTAAAATAAGCTGTTACAAAAGAAGACTGGATTGTTTGTTGTCCCTTCTGCTTTCATTAGAGATCACAAGAAAAGCTAAATAGTACATGCTGGCCAGGTGCAGTGGCTCATGCCTGTAATCCCTGTGCTTTGGGAGGCCAAGGCTGGAGGATTGCTTGAGGCCAGGAGTTTGAGACCAGCCTGGGCAACAGAGTGAGATCCTGTACCTATTTTAAAATAAAATGTAAAATATATATATATATTAAAAAAAAAGTACAGGGCTAGGCCTGATGCCCAGTGTTTATTTTCCAAGACTGTCCCTCCCTGGAAGGCTGCCACAAATTAAATTCTTCTCAAGGCTCAAGTCAGGATAACACAGATTATTTGTTTCCCCCTCATGTGTCTTAACATCACCGACTACCCATAGACTGTCTCTCCAGCCACTTTAGTGCAGTGATACCTGGGTATAAAAAGGGAGTCATACTCTTG
>NW_016808814.1:9357-12276 GCF_001698545.2 Rhinopithecus bieti
AGGTTANTATTATCTCATCTTTTTAATTAGTGGAAATCTGGCCAGGCATGGTGGCTCACGCCTGTAATCCCAGCACTTTGAGAGGCCGGGGCAGGTGGATCACCTGAGGTCAGGAGTTTGAGGCCACCCTGGACAACATGGTGAAACCCTGTCTCTACTAAAAATACAAAAATTAGCCGGACATTGTGGCACACACCTGTGATCCCAACTACTTGGAAGGCTGAGGTAGGAGTGCTTGAACCCGAGAGGCAGAAGTTGCAGTGAGCCAAGATCTCGCCACTACACTCCAGCCTGGGCGACAAGAGCAAAACTCCATCTAAATAATAATAATAATAATAGTAGAAATCTGAAGATTTTTATGTCCACTAAGATTAAAACTATACTTTTTAGATTTTGAAAATAGTTAATTATATTAAAACTATTTCCCTGGAATGTTTTTGTTTTTTTCACAAGTGCAAAGACATTAAAGCTAAGGAAAAATCAAGAATTATTTATCTGTATTATCAGTCCTTAAGCTTTAGAAATAGAATTTCTTGCTATGGTTTTTCTGGATGTTATCATGAGGCAACTAGCATAAACACCAAACTGATACATTTCAGGAAGTGGGAATAATATTTTTAACTAGCCATTTATGTATTTCATAATACCCTCAAGGTTTTTTAGAATTTATCCTTCATAGAAATCAAAGCACTCTTCACTAATGAGGAGAAAATGTTGTTTTGAATGTTAAACAAAAAATGTTTAAGAGAATTTACATGTTTATTTATAGGTGTCATCTATTTTTTAATTTCTTTTAATTAAATTTTATTTTAAGTTCTGGGATACTTGTGCAGGACGTGCCGGTTTGTTACATAGGTAAACATGTGCCATGGTGGTTTGCTGATGCCATCTATTTTTAAACCTGGAACGCTATTTGCCTAAATTAGAAAATCTTATTCTAAAATAGTGGTAGTAGTAAAAGTCCTGAGGGTTTTCCCCACTTAGCTTCAGTGATCCAAAACACCTTTTTTTCCTTAATTAGCTGATTCAACTATACTAGCTATACCAAGGTCGACTACTGATTTAAAACACAAGTTAAAAATGCAAACTGAGTATTATTCTAAGTGAACTAACTCAGGAATGGAAACCAAATATCGTATGTTCTTGCTTATAAGTGGGAGCTAAGCTATGAGGATGCAAAGGCATAAGAATGATATAACTGACTTTGGGGACTGGGGGTGGGGGCCAGGGAGGAATAAAAGACTACACATTGGGTACAGTGTATACTGCTCGAGTGACAGGTACACCAAAATCTCAGAAATTACTGCTAAAGGACTTATCCATGTAACAAAAAATCACCCGTTCCCCCAAAACTATTTTTTTTAAAAAACCTGTAATCTGTTAACCTCCCATCCATTCTGAGAAAGCATTAGTGAGCTGTTTGAAGTCTAGGTAAGACCTGGCAATTGACAGAGTCAATGAAAATACGTTTGAATGCAGAACTGAAAAACAATCATTGAATTTACACTTAAGATCAACGTATTTGACAAAGATAATTTGGCACCTTTAGAACTCTGTTTTCTATCATTAAGTGCCCTTTGATAATGAGGCCAAGAGGGAAGGAGCATTAGAGTATATTTTAAATCTGTTACATATCCATTGCCAAAAATGTTTTGTTTTCTCTAATTCCTAACCAGTTTCTCTTGAAGTACGTTATAAAACATTTTTAAATCAAGATGGAATAAAATACTACTCATCAGTTGACACATTGGAAGCAGATGTTCTACTGTGTAGCATTTTTAAGGGAAAAAATACTTTGTCCTATTGGATCATTGCCTAAGCAGGGAAGGGCTTAGGGGCCCTTGCCCCTCGAAGGTTACACAGCACCCACAAGGGACCATTTCCAGGTCCTTTTCTTCACTGGGTCAGGCACTGAACTGACAGGAAAACGGAAAGGTGGTATGCAGTTCTCCCTGCCCCCGCTCTCACCCTACCCTCAAACTTCTTTCAGGCAGCCTGAGCTCTTGCTTGTTCTACCAGAGAGACTTAAGGATCACTATTCTCTTCCCTTTATTGAAGGCACCTCAAAGTGATAATACTGTGTGTCAGCTATTCTCCTCCCTCCCAAAAAATATAAAATAAAAATGTCAGAATTTGCTTGTTTTTATTTTGTTTGAGAACCTCAAAATTTCTAGATCACATTCTCCCTTTTTTCTTTTCCTGAGAGAGGATACAACTGTTTTCCCCAGGGAAGACAAGAGTCAAGTCTCTGCATTCTTTCACCACCAAACAGTATCCTAGGTTCAGCAAAGCTTCAGGCTTGCAAGGATTCACCCATCAACTCAGGAAAAGGAATTTCCTTTCCCATAGAGTCTGTTTTTTTTTTTTTTTTTCATTCCTTATAGGGTAATGTTGTTCTCTTTCCCAAGTCTTTGTATCCAGGATCTGATAGCTTGAGTTTCATGAAGCTTTTTATTCCCTCATTCTTTCCTAGTTATAGCTTTTTCCCTTCTTATCCTCCCCTCAGGACTCTTAGCTCTTATCCTTCTTCTGACTAGCCATCCTTTTTTATCAAGGGTTGCACTGCTATCCCATCTTCCACACCCCTTCCCACTTTTTTTCACAGGATATCATGTATTCAGGATTGTGGTGTCTATTTGAACAGTTTTGATCTTGTTTTCCCTAAGACAGCAGTCAGGAATACAGAAGTTACAGCTGTAAATGGCAAGGTCAAGAGTCCTGGTCAAATACCAGAGAAACTGATAGCAGACTCTCCAGGACCACCCTCTACAGGGCTGCATAGGTCTACATGAGATCCCTCAAACAGATCCCTCCTTCTGTTGGGATATGTACACTGGCCAATTCTAGACTCAACAACTTGTTTCATCTGAAAATCTTTCTAGAACTAAGAGGAATCAGGATTTTCTCCAAGCATTTTTT
>NW_016808815.1:0-36939 GCF_001698545.2 Rhinopithecus bieti
CTCCGAGGCCGGCTCGGCCCCACACCCTCTGCTTCAAACGGACCTTGGGCTCTGACTGCGGGCTCCCGGCCCTGCTGCGCCCCCAAGCTCTCTGTGGCCGCCCCGGAGCTCTCTCTGGTCTCCCCCGGAGCCTGCGAGGGGCTGGGGGCGCGGGACTGTGGGGCACGGGCGGCCTCTGGGCTCAGGAGCAGCAGCGGCAGCAGAGACCAGAGCAGGGGCCCCGGCTGGGCTCTGGTCCGCGTTGACCCCACACCCATCGCCTGACGCAAGGACAGAAGGAAGGGGAACGGGAGCCGACCCTGACCCCCGAAACAGGCGGTGACTCCGGGCCCTGACTCCTGGGAAACAGGTCCTGACCTCGCCCTGACCCCAGCCCCAGACTGGCGCTGAACCCAGTCCCTAACCCCGTCCCAAGACAGCCCCTGACCCCTCCCTGACCCGCCCCACGTCCGACCCCTGACACCCAGGAAGCAGTCTTTTGCCAAAGAATTCCTTAGGCAGCGGCAGGTCCCAGAACAAACGAGAGGGTGAAAGCTGCCGGGAGCTTGTCCTTCTCTCCACTACGGAGACCACTCACAGTCTCCAAAATGCATCTCCTTTCTGGGAACTCTTTATCTCGGCACCTTGAAAGCTGTCATCTCTCCTAGTGTTCTGGGCTCCAGTTGCCTTTTCTAGATAGGTGAGGAAGGGGTGGAGAACTGGGGCCAAGACGTGTCAAGAGTTTCCAAGGGCAATTTGGGGAAAAGATGAGAGAAGGACGTGAACATCTGTCCCCAGCTGGCTCATTGACTCACCCCTGTAATCTTAGCACTTTGGGAAGCCAAGACGGGAGATTCACCTTGCAGCCAGGAGTTCAAGACCAGCCTGGGCAACATAGCAAGACCTCCCCATCTCAACTAAGAAAAAAATAAAATAAAATAAAATAAAATAAAATAAAATAAAATAAAACAAACAGCTGTCCCTAGGTGGAAGAGGCTTGGTGTTTCTCTTAGGAATACCTGTTTCCATGGAACTGTGGGGATGACACCAGTCTCCAAGTCTGAGTTGGCAGCACAGCTCCACTGCACAACCGTGCGGGTTGAGAGTAGTTTCAATGTCCACACTCCTGGAGCCGTGCTGCTCAGAAGAAATATTGTCTGAGCCATATATGCAACCTTAAATTTTACAGTAACAACATTCAACTAAAAAGAAATAGGTGAAATTGATTTTAATATTTTTTATTTTACCCAATATGTCAAAAAATTATTGTTTCAACATATAATGCAGATAAAAATCATCGAGATAGTTCACATTCTGTTTTCCATGGTAAGTCTCCAAAATGTGGTGTGTGTCGTGTTGTTTACTCACAGCACAGCTCAATTTGGCCTCGCGATGTTCAGGTGCACAATCATCGTGTGTGGCCCAGGGCTGCTGTCCTGGACAGCACAGGAAAAGTGAACACAAACTCCCTTCTTGCTCTTCTCCTCCCACACCTGCTAGCCTGTAAGAGGAGAAAGCAGCCCTTCCTGGGTTCAGTGTGGTAGTTCATGGTGGCTGAGACGGGCCAGAATCCCAGGGCTGCTCTGAGGGAAGGAGCTCAGTCTGGACTCTGGCCTCCTCTCTTGAAGAAATGGAGATGTGATTGGGCGTGGTGGCTCACGCCTGTAATCCCAGCACTTTGGGAGGCCGAGTTGGGAGGATCATGACGTGAGGAGATCAAGACCATCCTGGCTAACATGGTGAAACCCCGTCTCTACTAAAAAATACAAAAAATTAGCCGGCCTGGTGGTGGGCACCTGTAGTCCCAGCTACCCAGGAGGTTGAGGCAGAAGAATGGCGTGAACCTGGGAGGTGGAGCTTGCAGTGAGCCCAGATCACGCCACTGCACTCCAGCCTGGGGGAGAGAGTGAGACTCCATCTCAAAAAAATAAAAAATTAAAAAATTAAAAAAAGACTGTTAGGGGAGCCAGAGATCACCTCTAGCCCCCCTTTTAGTTCTCAGTGGGCTCTTCATCTGGATCTAGAAACCAAATTGACACCAGGCAGATTGGTTTTTTTTATATGTAACAAATCATTTTTATTTCTTTTAACCTATTATTTATTCATTTATTTTGAGACAGGATCTCTGTTGCCTGGGCTGGCATGCAGTGGTGCGATCACAGCTCACTGCAGCTTTGATCTCCTGGACTCAAGCGGTCCTCCCACCTCAACCTCCTGAATAGCTGGGACTACAAGTACATACCACGCCCATCTAATTTTTTTCATTTTTTGTAGAGATGGGGTCCCACTGTGTTGCCCAGGTTGGTCTCGAACCCCTAAGGTTCAAGTAAGCCTCCTGTCTTGGCCTCCCACAATGTTGGGATTACAGACATGAGCCACTGCCCATCCTGACAGCCGGTAGATTAACAAAAGAAAAGTATACAAATTTCATGAGTTTTTCATGAACATGAGGATCTTTACAAGAGAGTGAAGTCTGAAGAATTGGCCAAAGCAAGATGCTTTTATACTTTTTAGATAAAGAGCGATAAATTTAAGAAAAAACGACAGGACACAGATAATCTGGCAACAGGCAGTAAATTTCCCAGGGGAGTCACTAGGAGGTATGGGGGGTGTCAAACTAGTGGAAGACAGGGGTTATTCATTAAGTACATGTATTTAGGTCCATTGCAGCCTCCAATTCCCAGTCTCTGGGGATAGGGCTCTTTCTTCACCCTGGTATGGTGAAGGTGCCCCTTCCAGAGGAAGCTTTATGGCTTGTTTCGTTAAAAAGAGACATGTCAGCTCGCCCTTTCTGAAACTACAGTTTCTCCAATATTATCAACTCAAAATAATCCATACACCAATCTGACATATTTGGGATGCCATGTCCTTCACACCTTCATTTCCTTGGCTTGGAACTTCACTAGACATTTTCGAACATGAAAATCTGAGTTGGTAGCTGTGGAAAGAAGAGTTGAGTTAGTAGCTCTATCACGAGGGATCTGAAAAGGGAGAGAAGAGCATCGATTAGGGGAATGGACAGACAGAAGAGAACAATCAAAGCACAGTTTCCACACCGCAGCAAGCAGCCTCCCCGTGCTGGGAGCAGGTTTGTCCAAGAAAATGTGTTAGCCTCACCTATTTCATGAAAAACGTTCGTCTTGTCTTTTAAGACATGTCGATTAGACTCTATATGTCCAGAACAGTTTACATGAAGTCAGTATATTTTCTTTTCATTCTTATTTATTTATTTATTTATTTATTTATTTATTTATTTGAGACAGGGTCTTGCTCTGCCACCCAGGCTGGAATACAGTGGCATGCTCATGGCTCACTGCAGCCTTGACCTCCAGGGCTCAAATAATCTTCCCATCTCAGCCTCCCTAGTAACTGGAACTACAGGTGCATGCATGCCACCACGCCTGGCTAATTTTTGTATTTTCTGTGGGGATGGGGTCTCACTATGTTACCCAGGCTGGCCTCAAAATCCCAGGCTTCACCAATACTCCTGCCTCAGCCTCCCGAAGTGCTAGGATTACAAGGATTAGAAGCACGAGCCGCCACGCCTGGCCAGCCTCTCAATATTGAGTAGAACTCTGCCCCATTGGTGATCAGGTGACCACCCAGGTCCTGGAGCCTGACCATTCCTGCCTCCTTGTATGAACAAGGGTAGTGGTTGGCCTCTCTGCTTCTGCAGCCCCCTTGCTGAGGCAGCTGGTTGCTCTTAGAGCTAGCTAAGGTCACCAACTTGGTTTTGTGGGACATGCACAAGCCCCAGGTAGCCATGCGCTGCTCTGAGAGGGCTCACCCGCTCACCCTACCTTGGGCCAGACTCCGTCACTGGCCAGGGCCACAGCAGTCTTGGTTTCCTCCAAGGTCATGGCTGGAGTGCCCATGACACCCCTGGTGTCTCTATCCCACGGGGGCTTCATTTGATGCTGGGCTGGACACCTCTGGATTTCAGGCTTGGGGCATTTGAGGTGGCTCTGTCCCATAGGAGGTCAGCATGAGGACATAGGACATGCTGCTGGCTGGCCAGAGCTATGAGGATGACATACACACCCTCCCCTCCAGAGGCCTCCAAGTATCCAGCTTCCCTGTGGATGCTGGTTTCAGCTGGCTGATAGGCTGTCTGGGGCTTCTAGGCAGCTTGCAGGGTAGGCTGCTGTCCTGGCTCCTTCCAGACCATGGAATTGCATTGCAGTAACTAACCATCAAACAATGAGTGGTTTGTCTTGGGCTGGAGACAGGCTGGCCAGACCCTGAGCCCCTAGGGCCCCCAGAGAAAGGCCTGTGGCCCCAGGCTCTTTGGAGACCCCCTGGTGCCACTGAGGGCCTCAGCCATGGGGACAGCCCAGCCAGGTGAGGGTCGGGCAGGACCAGGCTCCTGTTTTCGTGGGACTACCTTTATGGGCTGCTGGGCCAAGGAAAGCCAGCCCATGCCCTCTGGGGAGGGTCTCCAGGCTGGGGGAGGCCAGCAGAGGCCTGGGGGCCAGGACACTCGCTCCAGGCCAAGGGCCATCCTGGGGACTCTTCAGGTTTCCCTGAAAGGAAAGGAGGCTTGGTCAGCTTCTCCATCCAGCCTATCTGACCCTCGCAGGGATGGGCCCCATGGACCTGGATCCCTGGAGTCCTTGAGGTCCCTGCATGGCCCTCCTGAGTGACACTGAGGACACCACTGCGGGCCCTGATCCCAGAGTGAAGGGTGTGTGCCATCCGGGGATGGGAGCTGTCGGGGCATCTCAGGCTGCTCCTGGGACGGCCCCATGGGGTTCAGGTGGCTCGGTCTCCCTGATTCACACCCTTGCCCTCACCTCTGCTTCAGCCCTGATTCAGAGCAGGTGGGAGAGGCCTTAACTGTCATCCAACCCACTTGCCACCTAACCTGGGGCCTGTCTCCACCGTGGGTAAGATGCCCCTAGGGCACTGGGCTCTCCCTGTCCTTTGGAGCCCCCTCTGCCCTCTGTCCTTTCCAAGCCAGGCCTGGACTGTTCCCACACTCAGTGGAACCCTCACTTCTGCCCCTTGGCCCACGGTCCCACCTCTGCCCTTTCCCTGAATCCTGTCTGGCTCTGAACACTGGTTCTCTCTACTCTCTGGCTCAGGGCTTGTCCTGACCCCCTTGGAGGGGTGCTCAGGAGTGAGGGGTCCCTGTTGCTCTCTGGGGGGCTGCTGCAGCTCCTGGATGGGTCTGAAGGCTCCTGTGCCCTTCAGGTGGCCCTCAAGGGTGTGGAGGAGGGGCTCAGTGGTGTCCGGCCTACATCCCCCATCTCCTCTTCCAGGCATATCCAGTAACCTCTTGGTCAGCACCTGGCCAGAGGCCGAGCCAGCCTGGTTTGCAGAAGCTTCTTGGAATACAGAAGGAGGAGGAGAGGAGGAGGAAGGCCTAGGAAGCAGGGCTGGGGGTACCCCAGGCACTCCCCACTGTTTTCTGCTCCAGATGGTGAAGCAGGAGGGCACCTCAGGCTGGAGCCCCCTGGGGGCGGGTTGCACTTTCTTCTTTGAAGCTGTACCAGGGAGGCCTGTGGGTGCCTCGGCACCACATCGTCCTTCCCGGCCTAGGCCTGGTATAGCATGTTCTATAGAAATCCATCCAAGGACAGCCTCAGGAGGTGTTCTAGGCATGGGGGTGGGCATCAGGCCGGGAAGGGCCCTTTGGGAGGGGTCAGTGCCCAAACCCTGCTCCCTCCCCAGTGCTTTGCACTGAGCAGCTGCTGGATCACCTGCCCTTGGGGGTACAGTTGTGCACAGGAAGCCACAACTGGTGTGAAGCCTGGCCAGGGAAGCACCCACCATATTCCTTTTATCTGTGTTGTGTCAGTGGTGAGCCTGGTGTCTGGGAGGATGCCCTGCCCAGCCCACCACATGAGGCAGGGACAGAAGGCACTATAGTTTTAAGTTGCCATCACTGGGCCAGTGTAGCCATCACCTGGCCCAGCTGTGAAGCCCCATGGGCAGCTGTCCATCTACAGTGTCTGGCAGGTTTTTGCTGGTCAGCAGCTGAGCCAGTGCCAAGAAGGCCTATTTCTCCTTGGGGAACATCAGCAGGACAACAGCGACCTGGCTCACACCCTGGCAGTAGCCCATCTCCTGCAAGAGTCAAAGTCACTCTGCTAGAACCTCACCTGGCAGGGCAGACGTCACCTGGGAGGACAGATTTCACCTGAGAGATCTGAGGTCACCTGGGAGGCCTAAGGTCACTTGAGAGGCCCCCACCTCAGGCCTTGCAGGATTTGATACCAGGCACCCTTCTCCTGACAGAATAGGCCCAAAGCACACAAAATAAAGCCTGCTGCCTAGAAAAGAGACAAAAGAATGTTGTGTTTGTTTTGTGCTAATGCTGTTTAATTTTGTAGCAAACCCTGACAGTGCAATCGAGGCCCTATTGTCTGCCAAGTGAGTAGTGAGGTCTTCAGGGTACCTCAGTTTCTACATTATTAGGGTAAAATCTACATACAGTGAAATGCAAGTGTCCCAGGTATACGTTTGATGAGTTTTTATTTCCATCCTGGTTGATTTTTTTAGTTTGTACACACGCAAGTTCAATCTCAGGATCTGAGTCAACTTGTAGAGTCTCCCGTCTACCACTCCAGCAACATAAGGAGCAGTTCCTACATCCTCAGGGTCTCCCATGCATCCCCTTTGAAGCCAACCTCTCCCCACTCCATCAGCTCCTGGCAACCACTGATCTGTTCTCCATCCCTATGGTTTGGCGTTGTCCAAGATCTTCTATGAATGGAATCATATCACATGTGCCTTTTGGATCTGGCTTCTTTCACTTAGCAAAATGCACCTAAAATTCATCCATGTGGCTGGGTGCAGTGGCTCACGCCTGTAATCCCAGCACTTTGGGAGGTTGAGGCGTGCGTATCACCTGAGGTCAGGAGTTCGAGACCAGCCTAACCAACACAGGGAAACCCCATCTCTACTAAAAACATAAAAATTAGCTGGGCTTGGTGGTACATGCCTGTCATCCCAGCTACTCGGGAGGCTGAGGCAGGAGAATCGATTGAACCTGGGAGGCAGAGGTTGCAGTGAGCCAAGATCACGCCATTGCACTCCAGCATGGGCAACAGAGCAAGACTCCATCTCAAAAAAAAAAGAAGATTCATCCATGTTACTGCATGATCAATAGCTTGTTCCTTTTATCACTAAATTGAATTCTGTTTTATGGGTGTACCACAGTTTGTCCATTCCCCTGTTGATCATTTTGGCTGCTTCCCGTTTTTAATGACTAGGAACAAAGCAGTGAATGATGCATGCAGGTTTTATGTGGATATACTTTTCAAATTAGTTGGGTAAATACCTATGAGTGCTTTGGGGTTCCATGGTAGGTGTATATTTAGCTTTCTAAGAAACTGCCAAACTTTCTTCCAGAGACTGTATCATTTTGCATTCCCCCAGGAGTGAATGAGAGTCATTGTTGCTCCACATTCCCCCAGGCCCTGCCCTTTCCCTCCAGGCATCTGTGAAACGCACCGTGCACACCCAGCTGCTCTGGCCTGGCCGCCAACCTCACCTCAGCACAGTTCCCTGCTTATCACTCTGGCTACAGCTCAGTGGCTCTTTCCCCCCTGGCCCTCTGTCCCCACCCCCCTCACTGTTCACTGGGTGATACGGTTTGGCTGAGACTGGATAATTTAATTTCATCTTGAATTGTAATCCCCATAGTCCCCACGTGTTGAGGGTGGGCCCTGGTGAGAGGTGACTGGATTGTGGGAGTGGTGTCCCCCATGCCTGCTGCCATGTAAGATGTGCCTGCTTCCCCTTCCACCATGATAGTAAGTTTCCTGAGGCTTCCCCAGCCATGCAGAACTGCGTCAATTAAACCTCTTTCCTTTATAAATTACTCAGTCTCAGGTGGCAACTTTATAGCAGAGTGAAAATGGCCAGCTCCTTGTCTCTCTGTAGATCTGGGCTTGCATGTGAGTACCTAGGAGTCCCTTCTCCTCACACTCTCAGTTTTTTGTGGGTTGTTGTTGCTTTTGTTGTTTTTGAAACAGGGTTTCATTCCATCACCCAGGCTGGAGTCCAGAAATGCGATCACCGCTCACTGCAGCCTCAACCTTCCAGGGTCAGGCAATCCTCCTGCCTCAGCCTCCCAAGTAGCTGGGATTCTACAAGTGCATGCCACCATGCCCAGCTAATTTTGTGTGTATGTGTATTTTTGTAGAGATGGGTTTTACCATGTTACCCAGGCTGGTCTCGAACTCCTGGGCTCAAGTGATCCTCTTACCTTGGCCTCCCAAATGTGGAGTCTTAATTAGGGAAAAGGAGTCAGGCTGGTGGGACCAAAGCAAAGCAAAGAGATAAAGCAGATAAGCTGTAAATATGCCTTTCTTCATGGTTCAGGACACACAAACAAAGAGAGAAAGCAGAAGAATTACAGGTCTGTTTTTCTTTATGGCCCAGGACATACAGACCTCCTGAACAAGCAACATACATAACTCTCAAACTTCTGCTTAGCACCACATGCCTCAATTTATCAAACATCCTGGCTGACAGAAGAGTACAAGTTTGCAAGTTAGTTCCCAAGTTCCAGTCTATAAAATCCTCAGCAAGCATTTGTCTCCTGGCAGTCAGCTTCTCTCTTGCACGCTGCCTGTTGCCTTATCACAACGTATTTTCCTACTTTCTTTAATACATCTGCCTTTCTCTACCTACAGCTGTCTTGGTAGTGTCTTTTACCTCCACGCCACCAGCCCAGATAGTCATTGCTCCCCGGTGACACTTGGGTGGCCTATACGGGAACTCTCTCTCCTATTGGAAAACTCTCTTCCCTCTCTCTTTTCATTTCCCAACTCAGGACCCTTAGTGGACAAAGTCTAAGCACAGAGGCAATTCCAGGTCTCTGGTCGGAGTGACACTCCAGGGAGACTGAAAGGTGTCTACGCAGAAGCATCTAACCACCACTGCCCACTCAGGTGACAGACCCTTTTTTTTTTTTTTTTTTGGCAGTCTTTCAGAGGCGGGCTTCTAGTCTCTCTCTGGCAACCGACAGTAACTGGCTGGGGCTATTCAATACCCAGCGTTCCCTGAAAGCCAAAGAGTGAACAGGGCTAGCGACACCACCCGTAAGAGAGAAAGGCTCTCTCCTATCCATTCTGGCTAAAAGTCCCTAACCACTATGTGTGACATGACTGACAGCAGAATAGATTTTTAAATCAACTTTCTTAAAGTATAATTTATATACTATGAAATTCATGTATTATACTGTAGAGTTCAATGAGATTTGACGTTAGTATGTGCCAATGTAACCATCACTACAATCCAGGTATATAATATTTCCACCACTTGAGAAGGTTCCCTTGTGCTTTCTCCAGTCCATCATGGCCCACTCCAACCTCACCATCCACTGGAAGAAAAAAAAAAAAAAAAAAAAGGAAGGAAGGAAAGAAAAAAACAGAAATATGGTCCCAGAGAAGTATTGATCTGCTTTAGACGTCTTTTTTTTTTTTTTGGGCTGGGGGACAGAGTTTCACTCTGTCGCCCAGGCTGGAGTGCAGTGGCGTGTTCTCAGCTCACTGCAACCTCTGCCGCCTGGGTTCAAGTGATTCTCCTGCCTCAGCCTCCCGAGCAGCTGGGATTACAGGTGTGAGCCACCATGCCCGACCTAAATGTCTTTTTTGGATTTTCATACAAGTTGAATAGTAAGATAAGTATATTTTGGGATCTGACTTCTCTTAGCATAATGTTTTAGAGATTCATCCATGTTGATAAGCAATAATAATTATTCTTTTTCCCCTCTGAGTAGTAGTACATTGTAGAGATGTAACTCAATTTATTGACCTGTTCAGACATTTAGATAGCTTTAAATTCTTTACTGTTATGAATAAAGCTGCTAGGAGCATTCCTATGTAAGCTTTTATATGGACATATGCTTTCATTTTTTTTTCCCCAGTAACAACCTAGGAGTGTAATTTCTAGGCTGTTTGGTAAATATATATTTGATTTATAAGAAATTGCCAGCTGGGCATGGTAGCTCACACCTGTAATCCCAGTACTTTGGGAAGGCAAGTTGAGAGGACTGCTTGAGGCCAGGAGTTTGAGACCAGCCTAGGCAACATAGTGAGACCCTATCTCTACAAAAAAAAAAAAAAAAAAAAGTGTTTTAATTAGCTGGGCATGATGGTGCATACCTGTAGTCCTAGCTACTCAGGACGCTGAGGCAGGGGGATTACTTGAGCCCAGGAGTTTGAGGTTATAGTTAGCTATGATTGCACTACTGCACTCTAGCCTGGGTGACAAAGTGAGACTCTGGGGTACAACACATCAGAAATACCAACGTGATTCAGGGTGGAGGTTTTGGGTCATGCACTATCAGCTGACCTAGAGACTGTGATTAACCACATGGACAATCAATCATGGATATGTAAAGCAGCTTCAATAAACACTCTGGGTTCCAAGGCTTGGGTGAACTTCCCTAGCTGGCAATACTCTGTGCATACTGTCACACATTGATGCCAGTAGAGTAATGCTTTCTGACTTCAGAGAGACAGGACAACAGCTGTGTTTGGTACTTCTCCCGGGCTCTGCCCTCTCCTCTTCCTTTGGCTGATTTTGATCTTTAACATTTCCGTCATTAACTGTAACCATGAATACAAAGCTTTCACTGAGTTCTGTGAGTTCTTCTAGCAAATTATCTAACCTGAGGGTTGGTTTTAGGAATCCTCCAGGCTTACAAGTAATCGCCTTCCATTCACTCTGACTTCTACCAACCAGTCCCTTTTTAACTTCCAGATGCCAACTGTGGCGGGGTGGAGTGGGGGGTGGGAATAAAGAGAGTTGCTTAGCAACATGGAAATGGGAGAAGCCATAAGGCTTCCCAGTGTTGATGCCATCTTCCCTATTTCTGGGCCTCTTCCACCTTTCATCCCAGAGGTAACTGGTGCTGTGAATTCTGAAATGTAAGTAAGTTTATTAGTTTCTCCATTGATTTAGAATTGGGGTTTCCTGGGTCTACCAAGTTAGTTAACACCATGTATCTGCTTTCCAACTCCCCAAATTCTGGTTGTTTCCTCTATTTTCTCCAACTTGTGGGTTTTTGTGTGAAAGCATCTGTTGTAGCAGCCATAGGGATGTATCATTCAGATCTCTCTTCAAAGTTATCTGATGTGAGGAGTGTAGTTGGTACTTTCAGATCCATCAAGGCATTTCTGCAAAGGCCACGCTCCCCTTGGTCTCCTCCCAGACACTGACTTGAGGAAGTCAGAGGAACAAAGCCAGGCTATTTCTGCCCAATTCTGAACTCTACTAAAAGGAATCCTTGCCTGGGAACTCTCCATTGGCCTGACCGACTTTGTCTTAGAGTTGTGCTGCAGTCTGAGTTTCTGCTAATCAATCTTCGTTTTCTCTTGTTACAGGTGTCAGACCCACACTGGAGTCTGACGGCTCTCTCGACCTACGCCTGCTCCATCTCTGGTTTATCCTCCAGTTGTGTTTCCTCTAATAAATTCTTGCACATCTAACTTTGTCAAGTCATCTGCTTCTTTGGGGACTCGAATTATCACCCAGAATTTTGGGAAGAAGTTTTATTAGATATCTAGTCCACTGTCTTAATACAGAAACCACCGTGAAGCTTTTATTTTCTTCAAAGATTACACATTTCAAGTTTCATCTATCTGTGGGAGAATGAATTACTTTCAACACATTTATATCTGAGTTTGTTTATTGTTCTGATTTACTGAAACTTAAAATATTCCATCAAATTATCCAGGAAAATCCAGGTGGCAGAAATATATATGTCCATTTCATCAAGAGATCTCAAATAAATTTTAAAAGGCCAGAAAATGATATATATACTATGCCATTTAAATCACTTCTACCTTCTATACTGAAGAACTCAAGTACAGAAATAAACTGTGGTGCTGAGGTAACACTGTAACCTGCTCCCAACATGACTGCATAGGTGTCTAAGGTTAAGTGTGAAGATTACTGTGAGGTCTCAAGTTACTTAACTAACCAATCCCATTTGTATTTCAATCCAAGCAGCATATTTTACATGCACCTGAAGGAAACATCTTCAGTGTGTTCATGTGTCTATGTGCACGTATGTGTGGGGGATGGGTGTAATCAGGGAAAGGCTGACTGAACAACATTGATAAGTGCATGCTAGAAGTCTGCTGTTGTTGGTAATACAGAAACATACACAGTCTTCATATTCAAAGTCTTCACGGGGATGTCTTCTGTAATTTCTAGAATGGAAAGAAAAAGTTGAAAAAAAAAAATCACTATTTTACCTATTGGGGGTATTTAAAAAAATGTTAACTGCTGTGTAGTAAGGAATTTGGCCTTAAACTAAGAGTTCTGCCCTTTGCCCCAGCTCCTGAGTGGAACCTCCAAATCCTTGGAATTTCTTAGTAGGAGTCTTTGTTTCTCATGGTGGGCACGTTCACCAAACCTGACAGTTGTTGCTAATGAGGTGATTCAGGGTAGTGCTGGCCACGACAGAAAGACCAAGTATACGATTTAGGAGAGGGACTTTGGGTCGCATGGTATTATCAGCTGAGAAAGACAGCAATCATGTCTACAGAATGAAACCTCGACAGAAACTGACACCAAGGCTCAAGTGAGCTTCCCTGGTTGGTAATACAGTCTCTGTGTTGTCAGATGTGAGGGATGGGAGAAAGAAACATTATCCATGACTCCAGGGGTATCTCTCTCTTTCTCTCTCTCTCACTGGTTCTCATGTGTACCCTTTCCCTACCCTAATTCAAACCATGAGTGTAATACCTTTCAGTGAGTCTGAGTCCTCCTGGCAGGTTACTGAACCTGAGAGTGGTTTAGGAAAATCCCTGGAACTTGCAGTTGGTGCCAGCAGTGATGGGGGTCTGACGCGGATCCTTTACTGAGTTCATAGAACCCTAACTCTGTGCAGGTGGAGTTAGATTTTGGACAGACTCCTGGAGCCTTCTGGAGGACTATGCCATCACTTCACAGTTTGGCTAACTCTGGGTACTGCCAAGATGGTTATTTTTCTTCATAAACAGATACTTCCTATGTCTACAAAAAAAGCCCAGAAGCTGTGCCAACTCAGTATCCCAGATATGTGGTTTCAAAATATGATTTTCTATAATTTGAAGAACAGCTATTTTCTATGTCTGGAGAAGTTAAGAGGACATAATAAGCCTAGGACATGTTTGCTATGTGAGAAAGCAAGAATTTATCAAAGACAAAGGATCATGTTAAAGAATACAGGATCCAATATGGCCAATAAGGAAAACTCTGAACATCCAAAAATATAACCCAAATGCAATTGATTAAAACGCAGTGAATATACCACTCAAAAAGAAAACAAAGAAAAAAGAGGCCGGGCGCGGTGGCTCAAGCCTGTAATCCCAGCACTTTGGGAGGCCGAGACGGGTGGATCACGAGGTCAGGAGATCGAGACCATCCTGGCTAACACGGTGAAACCCCGTCTCTACTAAAATACAAAAAAACTAGCCGGGCGAGGTGGCGGGCGCCTGTAGTCCCAGCTACTCAGGAGGCTGAGGCAGGAGAATGGCGTGAACCCGGGAGGCGGAGCTTGCAGTGAGCTGAGATCCGGCCACTGCACTCCAGCCCGGGCGACAGAGCGAGACTCCGTCTCAAAAAAAAAAAAAAAGAAAAAAAGGAAAAAGAAAATTTAAAGTTATCTGCCTACTGTGGAGCATTTTGCTTCTAGTCAGATCTGAATTTAAAGCAAACAGATGAGCTTTCTTTAAAAATAGCTCTGGTCCTACCTAGCAGGCAATCCTAGATGTGAGAACACTCTCAAAGCTACTTCCTTAATAGATAATCACAGGACCCGGAGATGATGTTTAGAGTTTAGTGGAGCAAGCAAGAAGACATTTAAGAGTTTCTAAACTGGTCAACATTTTGTGGCTCTTCTAATTTATCAAGTTACTGATACTTTATGAAAGACAATTCTGAGAGAAAAGGCATAATGAAAATGAAGCTACAGATACTAGATTGGAAACATACTGAACTAGAAAAAGTTCCATCTTTGTGGTAATCTTAGGTAAATCACTAAACCTTTAAAAGCTCTCACCTACTAAACTTTTGCCTACCTAACATCACAGAGTAAAGAGAATACAGAAAGGCAGCAGAGAATACAGAAAGGTTATGGGAATTGCAGGTAGTATTATAAATACATAATTCACCCAGACACAATTCTACCCCTGACCAGCTTCAATCATGCCACTGCATTTCCTTGCAAGAACAAGTGAAAGATAAATGTCATCTTCAGCTCCACTGCACAACAGTACTCGGTGACCAATGGATTTGAGAGACAAGAAAAGAGTTATGAATTATCTCTAAAGTTTTATATAAGCTTATCAAAATAGAAAGCTACATTATTAGAAGATCTTTACTAACATACCACAATGAAAGAGCCAAGTGTGTTCGAGGGAGAGTGAAAAAAGCCTTTGATAGAATGAAAGACTCATGGACAGAATTACCAAGACAGGAAAGGACAGAATTATCAGAGCAGGAAGGATCTTGTGTGGAAGGGAAGATTCTGAAGCATAAGAGAATACGGAGCTTTGGGGGCTCTAAGCGAAGGAACAACATCGAGGCAGGAATGTTCATGAAGACAGCTCCGGTGGAAGAGTACAGCCTGCAGACTGGTGACTTTGATGGACGATGAGGCCCGAAACTAGATGAGAGGGAAAACGACCAAGGAGAGTCACTGAAAATAAACCCAGGGAGCGAAGGAGGAACCCAAGAAGAAACAGAGCTTTAGTATTTAACATTATGACAGAAAATTTACAAGTATGATATGCAACTAAATTAAAAAAAAAAAAAAATAGCTGCACAGGAAGAAAATGGGAGAATTCCACAGGCCAAAAATAATGACTCCCATGGGGTCTGGTGGCTTAATGCTTTTGGCACTAAAGAGCTAGGAAAGCAGGGAAAGAAAAGCCTCCGGTATATACAAACTGGGAAGTCCAACAAATCTCGGCTGAAGAAATTGGAACTTCAAATAAGAAACCCATAGCAAAAGGGTCAATCTGAGTAAGTTCCTTCACCACGAGAGAAAAAGTGAAGAGAATGTATTCGGTTAATAATGGCCTTTCAAAGATATGCCCAGGTTCTAAATTCCCAGGAGCTGTGAATGTAACTTTATTTGGAAAAAGAGGAAACAGAAGAGAAGGAGGCAACGTGACCACGGAGTCAGAGACTGAAGTGATGTGGCCACAATTTAAGGGATGCCTGGAACCACCAGAAGCTAGAATAAGGAATTCTCCCACGGTGACTTCAGAGAGACTGGGGCCTTTCTGACAGCCTAATTTCAGTGTCTGGCCTCCAAGGCTGTGAGAAAAGAAACCTGCTGACTTGAGCCACCCCATTTGTGGGAAACTGTTGCAGCAGCCACAGACCCCAATACAGAGAGAACCACCTCACCTAGCTTTGTTTTGGAGTAGGGATATACAGATCCTGTCTCCATCAGAACTCCTGGCCTTTGTGTATGACTGGGAAAGTCATAGCTTTTTTTTTTTTTTTGAGACGGAGTTTAACTCTTGTTGTCCAGGCTGGAGTGCAGTGGCCAGGCTGGTCTTGAACTCCGCCCACCTCAGCCTCCCAAAGTGCTGGGATTACAGGAGTGAACCACCACGCCTACCCAGTCAGTCACAGCTTTCTTAACATTCTCCCTATGGTCCAAAATAATTGAGTTTAAAGTGGGTCTGGGTTGACAGTGTCTCCAAGGAACCAGACATATGCTTCTTAAAACTGGGCTTCAACAGAAACATACGAGAACAAGCAAAGCAGATGGGCAATGTAAACAGAAAGATGGAAACTCTTAAGAAAGAACAGCATGGGCTGGGTGTGGTGGCTCATGCCTGTAATCCCAGCACTTTGGGAAGCCAGGGGTTCAAGACCAGGCTGGCCAACATGGTGAAACCCTGTCTCTACTAAAATTACAAAACTTAGCTGCGCATGGTGGCACATGCCTGTAATTTCAGCTACTTGGGAGGCTGAGGCAGGAGAATCACTTGAACCCAGGAGGTAGAGGTTACAATGAGCTGGGATCGTGCCACTGCACTCCAGCCTGGGCAACAAGAGTAAAACTCTTGTCTCAAAAAAAAAAAAAAAAAAAATAGAATGAAAACGGTAGAAATCAGGAGGCAGGGTATGGTGGTTCATGCTTGTAATCCCAACACTTTGGGAGGCCAAGGTGGGAGTACACTTGAAGCCAGGAGTTCAAGAACGACCAGCCTGGACCTTACAGAGAGGCCCTGTCCCTACAAAAAAATTTTAAAATTAGCTGGGCATGGTGGCACGTGCCTGTAGTCCTAGCTAGGGAGGCTGAGGTGGGAGGATTGTTGGAGCCCAGGAGTTTGAGGCTGCAGTGAGCTATGATTGAGCCACTGCACTCCAGCCTGCATGACAGAACAAGACCAAGTCTAAAAAAAAAAAAAAAAAAATTCAAAACACTGTAACAGAAATAAAGACTGCCTTATACCAAAAAACGTACACCTAGGGAGATCACAGTTAAACTGCAGAAAGTAAAAGACAAAGGGAAAATCTTCCAGGAAGCAGAGAAAAGATGCACCTTACCTGCAGAAGAACAAGGATAAGATAAAAAAGCCAAAATTATCCAGAATGTAGTATATAAGGACAAAAGGAGGGGAAATAGGAAAAGAGAATAAGAGGCAGGATAGAGTGAGAAAGTCCATCAAAAACATGTTTAAACAAGGTGTTAGAAGGAGAGAATACCAGAGAGAATGAATAAGAGGTAAGTTGGACAAGATGTCTGGCAATTTTCCACAAGTGCCAAAAGACACAAATACTGATGCAGAAAGCCCAATAAATCCCAGGCTATCAGGTGTTACAAATAAAAGGATGGGATGGTAAAAGTTTTGAGTTGAGATGTCAAGAATGGGTATAAACAGAAAAAAGCAGATCCCACAAAGGGAAGCTGTTGGGGGAAGTGATTGCAGCGGCAGCAATATTAAAGTGAAGACGTTTGATGTGCAGCAGGATTACAGAACGAAACTCAGAGGGCAGGGTGAGGATCTCAACAGAGAAGCTGACAGAGCAGCCACAGAAGCTGAAATCTCTGAATAGTGCTAAGTGGGAGAACAGGAGGAGGAGAAAATACGCTGCCTGACACCAGCAAGTGCAAGTCGCCATCCTTAATTTCTATTTTCTAGATAATAGAATGTGGAATATGTCAACTGATGACCTAGCTCTTCACAGTTATGTGTCTCAAGGAGAAAACGCAGGTAAGCATATTTTATAAACTGTAAAGGGAGGTATAATGTCCGCTGTAAGTTTCCTTCGGGCTATTTTACAACCCTGTGATAATTTTGACTTTCGGGAAAAAGAACAGTTTTAGGGTCAGCAAATATGCTAATTTACCTAGACGCATACCAATGTAGTTTTAGATTTAGCAAAAGTAATTATCCTTTTAATTGCTATTAAAAAATAATATTATTGACTGGGCGCCATGGCTCACGCCTATAATCCCAGCACTTTGGGAGGCCGAGGCGAGCGGATCACCTGAGGTCAGGAGTTTGAGACCAGCCTGGCCAACATGGTGAAACTCCATCTCTACTAAAAATACAAAAATGAGCCAGGCGTGGTGGCAGGCGCCTGTATTCCCAGCTACTCGGGAGGCTGAGGCAGGAGAATCCCTGTTGCTGGGTTGAAGCCCCGGGCCTGAACCCAGGAGGTGGAGGTTGTAGTAAGCCAAGATTGTGCCATTGCACTCCTGGGAGACAAAGACAAAGTGAGACTTAGTCTCAAAAAAAAGGAAAGGAAAGAAAATCCTATTATGGTAAATTTCTGGGTAAAGAATAACAAAACAGGATTACAATAGTACTATCTTACACGCATATGCTACAAATGGCTAATGGCATCAAAATCTACTTTCAACAAAAATGAAAAATTTACAGTCCATAATCTCCTCACCTTGTGTTTGGGTCTCATTCAGAAACAGCTTTAGCTTCCTGCTCCGAAGGCCAAACACCTTGGCTGCTTCATACAGGAGACCTTGGTGGGTGAGTCCATTCTGCCCACGTGGGTTTTCAAGCAGGAGAGTGCCCACTGTCCCCATTAAACACTCTAAGGAAGAACGAACAAACTGGATTAAATCTCGAGAGTTCACCCTCCATCTCCAAAAGAGATGGCCACTGCAGACAGCTCTAACAGGCAGTGCTGAGGCCAGCAGCGGGTCCAGGAAGATGAGTGCGACCGCTGGAGATGCAGTCCATGCAGACACAGCTCTGAACATTTCATAGAGGTGAAGGGGAAGGGGAAAAGAAAACAAAACAAAACTTAGATAAAAGCCCAGCAGCTTGGGGGGCAGATACTCAGTACACAGTCAAGTGAGGAGCCCGAAGACTTCAGTACAAATGTGCACGATGAGGATCCTAAAATATCAGGAAAGTATACAAGTTTTCAGAATATTTTCTCCAGAAAAGAAAGTAAAATTAGAGATTAAAATGTTTTGGCACTCAAACAATTTAGTTATAATTTTTACCTTAACCAATTTTTTCATTTCCTAACCATGCCAGATGGATGAGTCTCTATAACACACCAAAAGAAAAGCCTATGGTTGCTCCCCAAAGCAGCGGGGGAGCCCACACTTTAAAGCAATACTTTGAAGCCAACTAGAAATATACACATATTTGAATATTAAAGACAACCTCAATGCCCAGCACCCCACAATCTGCCTGCTGTGGGGAGGCACATACCTTGTGGCTCTGCATTCAGGAGCTGTAGGTTGATATACTGACAAAGAAGAGTACTAGAACTGCTGATCAGAGAGGGAGCCGATCCCGCAGTCACACACAGTGTTTTTCCACTAAGACTCAGTAAGTCGGTTTCGTTTTGTATTTCTAAAAATAACAACAACAATTCTTTCAGGGTTAATGAACAGTTCAAAACTGAAGTCATTATTTTCCTATCTAACTATCATGTATCTTTTACAACAATGCTTTCCATTTAATTTCTGTTTATCAAAAGACATTGCCTTTTCTATAAAACCAGCCTTTAATGACATGCAATGGTAGGAAATCTTAATGTTGTAAAATAAACATAATATTCATAATCTGAAATATAGGGCAAATTGTTTTCTCTATTTTAGTATTTTCTCTGTATAATACAGCTCCTCTTAAAATTTCCTCCTATATCAGAATCTCAAGCTTACATTAAAAAATGCTAATTACAGTCAGAAGATGTTATTTGACACTGGAACAGATGTGAAAGAAAGCATGATACGATTAAGAAAATGTGGCACATATACACCATGGAATACTATGCAGCCATAAAAAAGGATGAGTTTGCGTCCTTTGTAGGGACATGGATGCAGCTGGAAACCATCATTCTTAGCAAACTATCACAAGAAGAGAAAACCAAACACCGCATGTTCTCACTCATAGGTGGGAACTGAACAATGAGATCACTTGGACGCGGGAAGGGGAACATCACACACTGGGGCCTATCATGGGGAGGGGGGAGGAGGGAGGGATTGCATTGGAGAGTTATACATGATATAAATGATGAATTGATGGGTGCTGACGAGTTGATGGGTGCAGCACACCAACATGGCATAAGTATACATATGTAACAAACCTGCACGTTATGCACATGTACCCTAGAACTTAAAGTATAAAAAAAAAAAAAAAAAAAAGAAAGCATGATACACAGAACATATGCAGCGTAATTTCATTTAGAGAACATTAAATGTTGCTTGGGGATGCATGCACAGGCAGATGACTGCTAATGGTTGTGATACAGGACAGGCCCACAGGGCAGCCTCCAAATATTGAATGGAAATGGCAGGTATGAGACTAGGCTGGGGCACTGGCTCAGAGGAACCTGCTGCACCAGTGGCTAGATGCTCATTCTCAGCCTAGGCCCACATGGTCTCTTCTCTCAACCACAGGTGTGGCCTTATAGGAAGTCTTCCAGGACTGGCTGGCAGAGAAAGAAAACATTTTAGGGCTTGCTGCGTAGGGCTTTACTGCACAATACGCTGTACCATCCAAAGCAGACAATTACAGTCTTACGGCCCTGTTCTGACTCTGGGTAGCCCTAAAGAATAGTGATGGGTAGAAATCCTCCCAATGGGCACAACTTCATTCAGTGCAGCTGGCTGGTCATTTTGCTCGGAGAAAGACCTAGGAGTAGATCTACACTGATTCATGGACACTGGCCAATAGCTGGACTAAATGAGAACAGCTAGGGACTCAAAGAACAGAATTAGAAAACTGGTGACAAGGAAGTTAGGGCAAGAGGTATGTGGACAGATCTCTTCAAATGGGCAGACTGAATGAGAATTTAAAAATGGGTGGGGCTGGGTACAGCGGCTCACACCTGTAATCCCAGCACTCTGGGAGGCAGAAAGGGGAGGAATGCTTGAGGCCAGAAGATTGAGACCAGCCTGGGCAATATAGCAAGACCTCTTCTCTACAAAAAAGAAAAGAAGGGCCGGGCGCGGTGGCTCAAGCCTGTAATCCCAGCACTTTGGGAGGCCGAGGCAGGCGGCTCACGAGGTCAGGAGATCAAGACCATCCTGGCTAACACGGTGAAACCCCATCTCTACTAAAAAATACAAAAAACTAGCCGGGCGAGGTGGTGAGCACCTGTAGTCCCAGCTACTCGGGAGGCTGAGGCAGGTGAATGGTGTAAACCTGGGAGGTGGAGCTTGCAGTGAGCCGAGATCTGGCCACTGCACTCCAGCCTGGGCAACAGAGCGAGACTCCTTCTCAAAAAAAAAAAAAAGAAAGAAAAGAAAAGAAGTAGCCAGGCATGGTGACATGTATCTGTACTCCTAGCTACTTTGGAGGCTGAGGCAGGAGGATTGCTCGAGCCCAGAAGTTTGAGGTTATATTGAGCTATGACTGAGCCACTGTACTCCAGCCTGAGGGATAGAGTGAGACCCTGTCTCCAAAAAAAAAAAAAATTCAGTGGACATGACCTACTCTGCCGCCAGCCACTTCTGCCCTTGCCCAATGGATGGATGAACAAAGGGGCCACCCAGGCATGGGCTCTGCAACATTACTTCCACCCCCTAGGGTTGATTTTGCTACAGTTGCTACTGTGTATCCCAACTACCAACAGTGGAGACCATTACTTGAGCTTTCAATATAGTGTTATTGCCAGGAAAGATGAGCCAGACTCTCAATGGCAGCTTGGTTATACTGCACTGTTTCCATTACGGGAAAAGGCAGTGATTTGGTCTTACTGGAACACACTCCTTTTGGACATGGATTTGCCACTGTCACCCATAATGCTTCTGTCAAACTCACCATCCATGGATGCAGAGAATGTCTTATTCACCAACATAGCACTCCACATAGCATTACTTCTGACCAGAGAACTCGTTTTTCAGCAAATGAAGTGTGGCATTACATGTTAATATATATCAGCCAAATCTTATTTTTCCACTCTCCTACTTCCTTACCATATAAAATGAAATCTTTTAACAGGTCAACCTTGTATCTCAGTAAAGTTAAAGAATAGCAAAAAGGGGAGGTATGGCTCAGCTAGAAGAGAAATCAACATCACCCAAAGAAGGATAAGGTAACTTTCTATCTTGTTTTGGGTAATGAAGTTAGCATCTTTGAAGCAGTACAAGAAAGAGTTGAAGTGTGATTTTTAATCTACTAGGGTCTTTATTCGCAAGTTAAATATGGTTTAAAGAGCCATGTATACATGTCAAGATCACAATGAGGTGAACTATGGTGGTTTCATTCTGTGTCAATGCAGCTAAGCTAAAACTATTTCCCAGGTTCTCTGTCTGACCTGGTTCTGGGTAATGGCTTGATCACAGAGAAATCTACACAGGATTTAGAAGGTAGAAGTTTAGTAACAGTCATTATGCTAAACAGGCTAACATGGGGCCCGTGCCCCTGGTTTTCTCAGGTTGCTGTGGATCTGCCGACTTGTTCAGTGGGACAGTGAGCAGCCCACGCTCCCGCCTCTGCTCTTCCAACTTCCAGGCCAGGAATGTGTGCAACTCTCTGGAAAAGTATACCAGCAGTTTCTTCTGCAAGACACCTGTCAGTGTCAGATGCGGTCAGAGAGATGTGCACTCCAGCCTGTTTTGCTTTTCTCTACTTCTCATCCTATAGTGACTTCAGGCAGAGATCCAGCTTTCCACTGACTTACACACCACCTTGGTGGAACCCAGTTAGATTCTTCTCAGACCTCTAACTTGCCACCTTCTTGTAGACCTTTACTTGGTTTCTCCCACATTGCTTTTGCTTCTCCTATCCAACCTTTAATGGATACAATAGCAAACAGTTTTCCAGTGGTTCCAACAATTCATTATCCAGCAGTGAATGAGGGTTTCTATTATGCAATATCCCTGACAACATTTGAGTCTGTCAGATTCTTCTAGTTTTTGCCAATCTGGTGGCAGTTAATAGCACCACACTGTGGTACTATCTTGAAAGTTCCTGATTACCATTAAGATGCACGCGTTGTTCCTTAGTCGGCCGTTTGCATTTCTTCTTTTAAGTTATTTAAAAGTTTCTGAAAATGAGCATTCAGATTCATAAAATGAGTATTAGTTTTCTGAGGCTGCCATAGTAAAGTTCCACAAACTGCAGGGGGCTAGGGAATAAAAATAAAAGAAATTTACTGTCTCAAAGTTCTGGAGGTCAGAAGTCTGAAATTAAAGTGTTGGCAGATGTGCTCCCTCTGAAACCTGCAGGTGAATCCGTTTTTGCTTCTTCCTAGCTTCTGGAGGCTCCTGGCAATCTTGGTTGTTTCTTGGCTTGCAGCTGTGTGTAACTCCAATCTCTGCCTTTGTCACCACATGGCATTTTCTCTGTGTGTCTCTATGTCTTCACATGGCCACCTTCTTATAAGGACAACAGTCATACTGGATTAGGGGCCCACGCTACTCCAGTATGACCTCATCCTAACTAGTTACATCTAAGATAATCCTATTTCCGAAAGTCACATTTAGACATACAAGGGGTTAGGACATACCTTTTTTTTTTTTTCAGAGGTCACATTCAATACGTAATAGTGGGAGAATGCATCTGTAATTCTTTAAAAAATTTTCAGGTTTGCTTTATTGAGAATCCAGATTTAGTGAGATCCAGGCATTGTGTTTAATGAAGTTAAAACTCACGGTTGGGTGTGGTAGCTCACACATGGAATCCCAGCACTTTGGGAGGCCAAGGCAGGGGGATTGCTTAAGGCCCTGGGTTCAAGACCAGACTGGGCAATACAGTGACTTGGTCTCTCCAAAAAAAATTAAATAAAATTAGCCGAGCATGGTGGTGCATGCCTGTAGTCCCAGTTACTTGGGAGGTCAAGGCAGGAGAATTACTTGAGCCCAGGAGGTGGAGGCTGCAGTGAGCCATGATTGCATCACTGAACTCCAGCATGGGTGACAGAGTGAGATCCTGTCTCAAAAACAAAAACAACCTCACAAGGGAGGACTCTGAAGGCTGAAGTCCACCAGCTGGCTAACAGGTGACAGGGAAGGATTAGAATCATTAAGCCCAGGGTTTTCAGTCACATCATACAATGAGGAGGCATGAACAGACACTGCAGGCAGGCACTGCTGAAGAGTTGGGCCCTGACTCAAGAGAGTTAGGAAAAATGCAAAAGTTATATAGTACAACTGACAGCAGATTAAGACCTTCACCAATCCATCTCAAGTCAAAGGCCACAGGCTCCTCTCACTTTCCACATACCTGTTTCATCATGGAAGACAGCCAGCTCTGTATTTTCACACCAAAATGCTAGTGACAACACTCTTCAGCTTTAAAAGGTCCAACCTATTATCACCTTTTGGATTTTCCAGGAGCAATACTCCACCTAAAAGTCACAAAATGACACCTCAATCAGACAAATAAAACTGAAAAGAAAATGTTAAATTTGGAGGAAAAGGGATACAAAGGGGTTCAAGCCCTAATTATTTTCCTTTTCCCCCAACTATACACTATATATATGTGTATATATTGCTTATTATATATATAAAAGCATACCAAGGATGGAGATATATATCTATGTATGTATAGTGTATATATATGCTATAGAGTATATATGCAATATATATGAGGATTCTCATGGTGGCAGAACTACTCTCTATCTTAATGATGGTGATGGGTACAGGATTTTACACGAGTGATAAAATTGCATAGAACTAAACATACCCACACGTACACATGCCCCAATGAGTACAAGTAAAACTGAGGCAGTCTGAATAGGATCGGTGGATTGCTCCACCGATATATTTTGTTCAAAGCAAAAAATATATACTATATATTGCATATATACTCTATAGCATATATATACACTATACATACATAGATATATATCTCCATCCTTGGCATGTGTTTAGGCAGTCCTTGGTAGATATGGTCCAGGCATAGAACTCTACCAGGCAATCTGTTCTTGTCTTTTTCTAGATTAAAATCTTTGTATTCATGATTCTTATTTTTGATTCTCATTTTTCATTTTGTGCCATTTGTATATCCCCACAGGTCAGGATGGGCCCCGATGTTGATTCATTCTGCACCTTAGATTCATGTACAGATATTTACTTTATTAATATATTTGAACATTTTGAGTTAACTGTAGAGCCAAATGCACATAGTGAGATACCATGGACCCTTTACCCAGTTTCCCCCAATAGTGACATTTTACAAAACTACAGTATATACCACAACCAGCATAGTGACGTTGATGCAATCCACCGATCCTATTCAGACTGCCTCAGTTTTACTTGTACTCATTGGGGCATGTGTACGTGTGGGTATGTTTAGTTCTATGCAATTTTATCACTCGTGTAAAATCCTGTACCCATCACCATCATTAAGATAGAGAGTAGTTCTGCCACCATGAGAATCCTCATGTTGCCTTTTAATATCCATACCCAACTCCCTTCCAGGCTCATTCCCTCCTTAACCCTTGGCAAACAACAGTCTCCATTTCTATAATTTTTATCATTTAAAACATGTTATGTAAATGCAATTATACAGTATGGAACATTTTGGGACTTTTTTCAGTTGGCATCAATTTCTTTTCTTTTTCTTTTTTGAGATGGAGTTTGGCTCTATCACCCAGGCTAGAGTGCAGCAGTGCAATTTCGGCTCACTGCAACCTCTGTCCCCTGGATTCAACAGACTCTCGTGTCTCAACCTCCCAAGTAGCTGGGACTACAAGTACCCACCACCACACATGGCTAATTTTTGTATTTTTTCAGTAGAGATGGGGTTTTACCATGTTGGCCAGGCTGATCTCAAATTCCTGACCTCAGGTGATCCGACTGCCTCGGCCTTCCAAAGTGCTGGGATTACAGGCGTGAGCATCCGTGCCTGGCCTCAGTTGGCATCAGTTTCTAAGGATTAAAATAAGTTGCTGTGCTAATTGATAGTTGTTCCTTCTTATTGCTGTGTAATGTTCTATGATATGGATGTACCACAGTTTGTTCAGCCATTTATCTGCTGAAGAATATCTGGGTTGTTTATAGTTTGGTGCTATTATGAATACAAGTACTATATACGTTCATGTGACAGTGAACATAGTTTTCAGTTCTCTGGGATAAACACTTAGGAGTGCAACTGCTGAGTCATTATAGAAAGCACATATTTAGTTTTCTGATAATGCCAAACTATTTTACAGAGTGATCATACCATTCTATATTCCCACCAGCAATGTATGAGATGCAGCATTTGGTGCTGTCACTACTTTCAGTTTTAGTCATTCTGATAGGTGTGTATTAAGACCTCAATGTGATTTCAACTTGAATTTTCCTAATGGCTAATGACGTTAAATACTGTCATGTACATTTCTGTCATTTGTATATTCCCTTTGGTAAATGTCTGTTCATATCTCCATCCCATTTTCTAACTGGATTTTTCTTTACTGTTGAGATTTAAAAGATCTTTATATATTCTAGAGACGTCTTTTGTCAAATATGATGTTTTATAAAGATTTTCTCCCAGTCTATAGCTTGTCTTTCATCCTTTTATAGGATGTTCAAAGCAAAACCTAAATTTTCGTTTAGTTAAATATATCACTTTTCCCTTTTACGGACAGTGCTTTTGTGTCAAGGCTTGAAAACTCTTTGTTTAATGTTTAAATGAAAAATCTTAAGACGTTTCCAAAAACACTAGTGGAACACTTTGGCCACCGAAGCGAGTAACCTTAATTTATTCCATCTGCTGGGAACATACTTTGGATTCAGCTATTGTTTCATAAAACTAGTATGTTTTATATTACAGTACCTGGTACATGGCTACAGTTTTCAAATAAAAGCTAAGAAATCTGCTTGTCTGTATGTTTACATATGCCTGTGCATGTAGGTATGTTACATATATGTGTTCTTTTTCTTTCTTTTTTTTTTTTTTTTTTGAGATGGAGTTTTGCTCTTGTTGCCCAGGCTGGAGTGCAATGGCACGATCTTGGCTCACCGCAACCTGCACTTCCTGGGTTCAAGCGATTCTCCTGCTTCAGCCTCTCGAGTAGTTGGCATTACAGACATGTGCCACCATGCCCAGCTAATTTTGTATTTTTTTTTTTTTTAAGTAGAGACGGAGTTTCTCCATGTTAGTCAGGCTGGTCTTGAACTTCTGACCTCGGGTGATCCGCCGATGCGGCCTCCAAAAATGCTGGGATTACAGGCTTGAGCTACTGCATCCAGCCATGAGTTATTTTTCTACCTCCAGACAGTATGGTCAAAATTAATTCATAAAAGATTTCTATTTAATAGATTTAAAGAAAAATAAGCATTTCACATAAATTAAGTATTCTCTCAGCAATACAGAAACTAACACAAATGCTTTTCAAGTTCATGTGACTTGGGTAAGAATACATAATGCAGATATACAATTTTTAAATCCTACCAGGATTTACTATCAAATAAGTTTATGTTACCTCCACTAGATATTTATAATTACAGAACTGAGTTCAATCTATGAACAAATGTGCAAGTGGGTGCCAGTATGCATTACTTTACGTTTACTGAGCACAGCAGTAAAACAAAAAAACCTCATCTATTAAACTTTTTAGGATTCTTGTTTTTGTGAAGACTGCTGAACATACACATGCTGTAAAAGTAGCTAACAGAGAAATAACTTGATGGTAGCTAGCTCTGTTTGTTATGTCTACTCAAAAATAGCTCCCCATTGGTAATTCACACCCTTAGGGTTTTGCTAATTTAAATGATGAATATTCATTGGATGTGTGTTCGTTAAGAGAAAAAGACTAATTTTTGCCCTAAAGTAGAATGACTTGTTTCACAGTAAGAGAAAGGAAGAATTTAATCCAAAACAGAATAGATATAAGAAAGCTGTAGTAGGTTTGTGGAAGAGGAATCTTGGAAAAGGAATTTTACGTGTGGTCAAGCTGGCTAAGATCTGAATGAATTTATTTATAAGTTATCAAAATAATAAGCCTTAATAATACCAGCACTTTGGGAGGCTGAGGTAGGGAATTGCTTGAGGCCAGGAGTTCAAGACCAGCCTGGGGAGTGTAGTGAGACACTGTGTCTACAGAAAAGAAAACAGAGAAACAGAGTCCTCTCTATTAAAACTGCTCAGGTCTTTTTATAACTGTGTAACTTTCTATATTTTTTAACTGTGTAACTTTCTATATTTGCCTTTGAATACTTTTTAATTATCACTCTGGTTAAATGAGTGACTATAGTTTCAGTGACCTGCAATCCTATTAATCAAGTGTTTTAAGCCTTTGACATTTTTTACTAGCTTCCCAAAATCAAACTCTAAACTTAAGTCTTTCTGACCTCGAGCTAACTTTGGGACTTCCAGAGGCACCCCGAAATACCTCAAGAGAATTCTCTTTCATTATGAAGAGAAATAGTAAACAAGTCAGACTTATTTGACTATGTAAGATCTGCATGGGAAGCACTGTCAAATAAGAAATGATGTTTAACCTTCTTTGAGTTAATTTGTACAAATAATGTGTTCCAGAAATTGTGTGCAATTCCTAGAAATCTGATAGACCTGGTCTAATGTTATCAGTCACAATTCTAGTTACCTTAAAATGCTGTATACCACAGAAACAACTAAACTTCCTTATCAACTGCAACATTATTATAATGAACTCTCATTGGATATTTAACCATGGCCATTTAAAGTCTTGTCATCCAGCGATAGCTAATTGTTTTACTCTGGTACTTTCCTGAAAGCTATTGTAAGCAACTGTGAATCTAAAGTGTTTCATCTTTGAGGAGATGCAATGGAAAGGACTCTGACAAGTACAGGTTTCTGGTGTTACGGTCACACCATTGGACCAGGTAACAATTTCCAGAACTCTAGTGAAGTAATTAACTAATTCATGATGCCGTCACAATGGCAATGACATTTTAACCTGAGTTTTGGAGGGGACACTCAAACCACAGCAGGATAGAAGGGACATTTTTACTATATTGAATCTTCTAATCCATAAACATGTCTCTCCACTTATTTAGATTTTGTCTGATTTTTTTCATCACTATTTTGTGGTTTTCAGTATACAAGTCCTAACATGTTTTATTAGGTTTACATCTGAATATCTTTTTTTTTGGAGAGAAGGTCTCACTCTGTGGCCCAGGCTGGAATATAGTGGCATGATCATGGCTCACTACAGCCTTTACCTCCTAGGCTCAAGTGATCCTCCTACCTCAGCCTCCCAAGTAGCTGGGACTAAAGGCGAACACCACCACACTTGCCTAGTTTATTTCTTGTAGAGATGGGGTCTCACTTTGTTGCCCAGGCTGGTCTCGAACTCCTGGGCTAAAGTAATCCTCCTGCCTAAGCCTCTCAAAGTGCTGGGAATACATGCATGAACCACCACACCTGGTCTAGCATCTTTTTTTAAGTGACTGTAAATGATATCACACTTTTAATTTCATTGCCCACTTGCTCATTGCTAGTATAGATGGCTAGTATGAAATAAAATTCATTTTTGTACATTTATCTTATATCCTGTGACTCAAAAGTTTTTTTTATAAGTGATACGATTTTTATTCAATTACTTTGGAAATCCAATTAATGCTTGAATCCAAAGGGTACAGAAAAGGCCAAACATTTAAAATAACAGATTTAATGATTATTTGTATGGGTTTTTTTCCTCATAATATGAATGCTTTCAGCAGGACAGTAAATTGCAAAACATATCAAATCATATTAAGGCAGAAGACCAAGCTGTGGCTGCATTTAAAGCTATTCCTAGGAAAATAATCTTGGAGTTGGGAGCTCTTCTTCCCAGATGTCTGGTCAACTGACTCAGGAATGGCCAGTCCTGGAATTGGTAGATGGGAGAAAAGGCCCTACCTCTCTTATCACTGCTCATGCTGCTGGCCCTCTGTGATGAGAACACTGTTCTTGTTTACATTACTCATGCACACCACTGACCATCCATCTGATTCCTTCTACAGGGTAACCTGAGATAGCCAGGATGTTGGCAGTGATGGACCAGCTCAATGCCATACATCACTGAAGTTGCACAGCAGTTCAGGGAACCATGTACTGTCTGAGACATCATCAGAGGTCTAAATAAACACACAACCATCATGGGAGCAGCTGGCGTGGAAAGACCAATATGGTGATCCCAGGTCACATCTTAAAACAGGCAATATGATCTTTTTTTTTTTTTTTTTTGAGATGGAGTTTCGTTCTTGTCGCCCAAGCTAGAGTGCAGTGGCGCAATCTCAGCTCACTGCAACCTCCGCCTCCCAGGTTCAAGTAATTCTCCTGCCTCAGCCTCCTGAGTAGCTGGGACTACAGATGACTACCACCATGCCTAATGTTTTTATTTTTTTGACGGGGTTTCACCACATTGGCCAGGCTGGTCTTGAACTCCTGACCTCAGGTGATCCACCCACCTCAGATCCCAAAGTGTTGGGATTACAGGCGCAAGCCACCAAGCCTGGTCTACTTTTTTAGGTGTTTGTATGTATATTCCTTATGATTTTCTATTTTCTATAGAGGAAGCTTTATTCCTTTATCTGCATGACTTTTATTTCCTTTTCTTGCCATGGTCCACTGGCTAGAACTTCCAGTACAATGTCAAATATGAGTCGTGATTGCCTTGTTCCTGATTTTAGGCAGAAAGAATTCAGGCTTTCCCCATTAGGTTTAATGGTAGCTGTAGGATTTTTGCAAAATGCTCATTATCCAGTCTACAAAGGTCTCATCTCTTCCTATTTCTGTGAAGATTTTCATCATGAATGGGTGTTGAATTTGATCAAATGCTTTTACTGAATCAACTGCTATAGTCATGTAATCTTTTAGTCTGATAATATGATAATTACATTGAATTTTTTTTTTTTTTTTTTTTTTTGAGATGGAGTCTCTGTCGCTCAGGCTGAAGTGCAGTGGTGCGATCTTGGCTCACTGCAACCTCTGCCTCCCGGGTTCAAGCGATTCTCCTGCCTCAGCCTCCTGAGTAGCTGGGATTACAGGCGCGTGCCATCATGCCTGGCTAATTTTTGCATTTTTAGTAGAGACGGGGTTTCACCATGTTGGTCAGGCTGGTCTTGAACTCCTGACCTTGTGATCTGCCCGCCTCAGCCTCCTAAAGTGCTGGGATTACAAGCATGAGTCACCTCGCCCAGGCTACATTGATTTTTAAATATTGAGTCAGCCTTGCAACCCCGGAATAAATCCCACTTGGTGATGGTGCATAATTCTTTGTATACATAGCTGAATTAATTTATATTCATGAGGAATATCTGTTTTCTATCTTTTTTTTTCCTTTTTTGAGATGGAGTCTCACTGTTGTTGGCCTGGGCTGGAGTGCAATGGCATGATCTCGGCTCACTGTAACCTCTGCCTCCCGGGTTCCAGCCGTTCTCCTGCCTCAGCCTCCTGAGTAGGCTGAGATTACAGGCGTCCACCACCAGGGTCAGCTAATTTTTGTATTTTTAGTAGAGATGGTGTTTCACCATGTTGGCCAGGCTGGTCTCCAACTCCTGACCTCAGGTGATCCATCTGCCTCAGTCTCCCGAAGTGCTGGGATTACAGGCATAAGCCACCGTGCCTGGTCTATCTTTTTTCTTAATACTGTCTCTATTTAGTTTTGGTAGCAGGTTAATAACCACATAAAATGAGTGAAATGTTCCCTCCTCTTCTATTTTCTGGAAGAGTCTGTATAGAACTGGTATTAATTCTGGTAAGAATTCTCCAGTGAAACTGGGCCTGGAGATTAGTTCAGAGATTTTAAATTACGAATTCAGTCTCCTTAACAGGGCCATTAAAATTATCTATTTCATATTGTGTGAGTCGTAGTAGTTTGTGCTTTTTAAAACAGGGTTCACTTCAGGCCAGGAACAGTGGCTCATGCCTGTAATCCCAGAACATTGGGAGGCCAAGGAGGGCCAGATCACTTGAGGCCAGGAGTTTGAGATCAGTCTGGCCAACAGGGTGAAAGCCCACCTCTACCAAAAGTACAAAAATCTGTCGGGCATGGTGTGGCATGCTTGTAATCCCAGCTACTCGGGAGGCTGAGGCATAAGAATCGCTTGAACCCAGGAGGTGGAGGTTGCAGTGAGCTGAGTTTGCATCACTGCACTCCAGCCTGGGCGACAGGCATCCAAGTTGTCAAACTTACATATGGAGATTATTCATAGTATTTGCATTATCTTCTTGATTCTGGTAATCTGTATGGATAACTCTTTTTATTCCTGATATGCAACTGTGTCTTCTTTTCTCTTTATTAGTCTCACTAGAGGTTTATTAATTTTGCTGAATTTTTTGGTAAGAACCAGATTTTTGTATCATTAATTTTCTCTATCGTTTCTGTTTTCAATTGCACTGATTTCTTCTCTTATTTTTATGTTTTTCCTTCTTCTTACTTTGCATTTATTTTGCTTTTATTCCTATCTAGTTTCTTGAGTTTAGACCTTAGGTTATGATTTAAAACCATCTTTCTTTCAGTTTTTAGTGCAACAGATTTCCGTCTCAGGACCACTTTAGCCACATTCCACATATCTTGATGTCGTATTTTCCTTTTCACTCAGTTCTACGTCTCTTTTCCTTGAGACTTTTTCCCTAATCGTGGATAATTTAAAAGTATGTTGTTTATTTTTAAGAGTGTGGAGACTTTCCTTTTATTATTCTATTACTAATTGATAGTTTGATTCTACTGTGGTCAGAGAGCACACTCTGGTTTCAACTGTATTAATTGGTTGAGGTTTGTTTTATGGCCCAGGTTACAACGTATCTTAGCAAAGTTCTATGGGGGCTTGAAAATAATTTATATTCTGCTATTTTTGGGTGAGGTGATTACTGAAAAACGTACGCTGGAGTCTCCAACTATAGTTACAGATTTGTCTATTTCTCCTTTAATGTCTGTATCTTTTTATTTCATATATTTTGTAGCTCTTTTGTTAGATGCATATAAATTTAGGATCACTGTTTTCTTTGCGTACTGACACTTCTATCATTATTTAATGCCCCTGGTCATTTTCTTTGCTCTGAAGTCTGTTTCATCTAATACAGACATGAACATTCCTGCTTCTTTTGATTAATGTTTGCATAGTATGTATTTTTCTACCCTTTTACTTTCAACTCACCTGTATCATTATATTTGAAGTTTCTCATAGACAGCATATTTACTTGGTGAGTGTGTTTTTAACAACCTGCCAATCTTTTATTTGTTCTGTTTGTTTTTCTGAGACAGAGTCTCACTCTGTTACCCAGTCTGGAGTACAGGAGCGCGATCTTGCCTCACTGCAACCTCTGTCTCCCGGGTTCAAGCGATTCTCCTGTCTCAGCCTCCTGAGTAGCTGAGATTACAGGCGCCTGCCACCACACCCTTAACTGTTTCACGCATACCTTAACTGACACTGCAGAGGAGGTGCTGGTGGTATGTAGCCTCATTGCTGCCACGCATTTGTAAATGGGAGGGATGCCTTGTTACTGCCCAGAAGGGATGGAAATCTAGGCTTTCCATGTGGCCTCCACTGATGCCACCAGGCAGAGGGGCTCATTACTGCCCCCCACTAGAATGAAAGTCCTAGCTCTCTACTTTGTCTTCTCTGATACCCCTGTGACAGGGGAGGGGTCTTCAGCTTGGCAAGGGTGAAGTCCAGGCTCCCCACTTGGCCTTTGCTGATGTGGGTGGTGGTAGGGCCATAGTTTTTTCTATGGTGTCTGGCTAGAGTAGAGCAGTTACCGTTTCAAAATTTTCTGTCTTGCTAGGCTGCCCATCTCTTGATCCTTTGTCAAGGGAGCAGAATTGTTGTTGAGGCTTTTTTTGGTCTATACTTGACACTTCCAGGTTGCCAGCTTGTTAAGTTCCAAGTTTGGGTATAAGAGGCAGAAAAGAAAGCCCAGAACTTACTACTTTTAGGTCACTTGGTTACAAGGTCCTCAGGTGGTCTGCTTTCTTCCTTACATCTGTGAGTCTTCTTATGCTTGTTTTTATCTATAATGTCCAGGGTGTTTAGATGTATTTAGCAGGAGGAATAGGGAAAACTATATCTGCTTCATGCTTCCACAAGCATAAGTCCAATCATTTACTTTAGTGGATTAATTTTTCTTTTTCTTTCTTTTTTCTTTGGTGAGACAGTCTTGCTTTGTCACCCAGGCTAGAGTGCAATGGTGCGATCTCAGCTCACTGCAACCTCCACCTCCCGGGTTCAAGAAATTCTCATGCTTTAGCCTCTCGAGTAGCTGGGATTACAAGTACCTGCCACCATGCCTGGCTAATTTTTGTATTTTTAGTAGAGACGGGGTTTCACCATGTTGATCAGGTCTTGAACTCCTGACCTCAAGTAATCCACTCGCCTTGGCCTTCCAAAGTGCTGGGATTACAGGTGTGAGCCACCGCGCCTGGCCATTTTTTTTTTTTAATTGAGGCAGGGTCTTATTATGTTGGCCAGGTTAGTGTTGAACTCTTGGCCTCAAGCAATCCTCTCACCTTGGCTTCCAAAAGTGGTAGGATTACAGGTATGAGCCACTGCATCTCGCCTAGTGAATTCATTTTGATGACAATTAAGAAAAAGTTACCTATTAAATATGATTAAATAATTCTTCCAATTCCCTTAAAAACATCCACAAGTTTTTTGGGTTGTTTTCTCACATCCATAAATATAACTAAAAAAAAAGTCATACAAATTATGGAATTTACTCTTACCTTGTTCACTGCCGTTTGCACAAATGTTAAGATTGACATATGCACAAGCAGGACCAGGAAGGGAAGATCCTCTGGTGAGTGTAATTTCCAGTTCAGATCCCTTCAACTGAGCACATGAGAACATATGACTGAGTAACTGTGATATGTGACTGCAATGTGCCACACCATCACGTGACACAGTGACTTCTCAGTAACAACAAGAGCTGTATACAACTCATAACATATTCAATCTCATTACTCAAAGTATGAAAAGCTACAATTTATATCCCATTTTTCTTCTCTTTTTATCCTGGTCTCTTAAAAATATATGCTCACTAAAAAAAGTCAAATAATTACACAATATGCAAAATAGAAAATGAAACTACTCTGCAACTCGTCTCATTGAAAAAATAAACAGCCACCGTCAGCTCCTCCTTGTCTTGTCCTACTTGTCTCATAGAATGAGACAGGAGAAAATGATCAAATAAGTGACTGAGATATATTTTAAATGATCAACTTTTTTTTTTTTTTTTTTGAGTCAAGGTCTTGCTCTGTCACCCAGGCTGGAGCGCAGTGATACGATCTTGGCTCATTGCAACCCCCACCTCCTGTGTTCAAGTGATTCTTCTGCCTCAGCCTCCCGAGTAGCTGGGAATATAGGCATGCACCACCATGCTCAGCTAATTTTTGCATTTTTAGTAGAGATGGGGTTTCACCATCTTTCACCCAGGCTGGTCTCGCACTCTTGACCTCAAGCGATCTGTCCACCTTGGCCTCCCGAAGAACTGGGATTACAGGTGTGAGCCACTGTGCCCAGCCTAAATGATCTACTTGTAAGTTATAAGCCAGTATCTTCCCTACCTTTAATACCATACTTTCATAAGTATATCTAAAATTCCTAGATGTAACAACAGAAATGCTACTGTGATTTTTCTTTTTTGGTACTGTACTTTTATGGAGAACCCACTACCAGAAGAGTTAAATGTTTCTGAAGCCAATTGCTGTTGACTTTTAATGATAATTACCAGAATCCACACACTGCCTTTTCTAGTTTCAGAAAAAACAGGCCCACATGGCCATTTTATTTGTGGGCAAAGCTCATGTACCCTCCTGGCTACGTTCCTCAAGAGAACTGTTGTGAAAACAGTTCTGTCTTCCTTCCCTGCTCCATCTTTTCTGGGCTTCCACTCTCTGACTCTCCCCACTACTGTCCAGAGCAATACTTCAAGACTGAGAGCTGTGCCAATCTCTACTGTGGGACAGAATATCAACACATGAGCACATAAAGTCAAATCTAATCTGAAACTCTTTAGCAGTTCAATGGAACTCAGGACTCACCTGTGTTTTTTCTTGAATAAGGACTTTATCTGATGGAGAAACTGGATATGGTTTCAAGGGAGCCTTTATGGTGGCAAATATGAACTCTGTGTGGCTTTCAATAACATTATTCAGATATCTTCCTTCCGACTTCGCTTTATAGTATACTGTGATTTCATCAGTTGGAACCAGACTGCACTGAAAGCACACACAGAAAATCTTAAAAGGGAAGTACATTCTGTTAACCAGAACTGAAGGAAGGTACTGTTGAACAAGGGCTACGGATCCCATGCTGAATCATCACGGAAGGGCAGTCACCCTTCCCTTCCTGCTGGGTGATCTGTAAGACTAACTGCACTGCAGTATACGATTAGCTCTGTGTCCTTTTCACCACTCTTTGGGGATAGGGCATGTTTCTTTTCCTAGCACAATCAGTACTCATGAATGTTGAAACCAAGAAATAATTTAGAACCCACTTACAAAGCTCTGAACTGATTCAGAGATCACAAGCAGCCACTTATCTGCTGGAACAGCTTCCTCAGACCCTGAACCGTCTGGGAAAAAACCTGTATGGTAGCTGTCACTGCCCTCTGCAGGGCAAGAAATTCATGATTCTCTCACTAGCAGGGGCTTTCCAGCCCCTCTGCTCTCCAGGATGAGCTCTGTGCATACTCCTCAGCTCTCTAATAAGGAAAAACTACCCAACTCTGTCCAGATCCGGGAACCTCCCCTAAGCTAGAAGCCTGTCTATGCTGACTACACCTCTGCCCTTCTGCAAAGATACTACCACCTCTGATTACCTTCTGCCCCAGCCACAGCGGCTATTTTATAGAAGCCCAACTGAGATCAGAAAAAATAAATAAATAAAGGATGGGAAAAGGCACAGGCTGGCTGAAAGCTGCAATTTGGGAGTGAACACGTGGGGAGAGGAAGAGGAGTGCCTTTCCTGCAGAATACATTACAAATGACTATAGATTAGTGACTGTCATGCACTGATCACTATGGCTTGTATTACCTGCCTCTCCTATCTTCCCCCAACAACCAAAACAAACAAAAAGCTAAAATGGTAGCTTATTCTTAACTGACAAACTAACCTTTTTGCGAAGTTTCTGTATGCGATTGATGACTTCCCGAGCCATTCCTTCATCTACCATTGACTGGTCAGGAGTGACATCTAAGAGGACCAAAGCCTGTGGGGACGAACAGTGCACACCATGACAATCAAATAAGAAGAAACACTTCTTCCCAATTCAGCAAAATGTTATATTTAAATCTGGAGAGTCTACAATGCAGCACTATTCTCTCACACAAACGAGCAAAAGCAATAAAATTAATCTAGTTTATCATTCAGGTACTTCTTCATAATCAGCTAGTCCTCCATTTCTGGAGAAAGGTGTGCGGGTTTTTGTTTTTTCTTTTTTTTGTAGGACGCTGCTCACAGAAGATGCCCTGGGAGCACCTCTTATCAGAGTCCCCTAACATGACTCTGCTTTTTGACCATCTAAGAAATAGTATCAACTCTTCTAATAAGTAAGATCAATAATCATGAAGCCCTTGGAGCAGCACAGCTTTTCAGGCCACAACAAATGGATCAAAGGCCTCAGAGCAGTCAACTCCAAGTGACTTTCTTTTTTTTTTTTTTTTTTT
>NW_016808815.1:37113-64893 GCF_001698545.2 Rhinopithecus bieti
GTCGCCCAGGCTGGAGTGCAGTGGCCGGATCTCAGCTCACTGCAAGCTCCGCCTCCCAGGTTCACGCCATTCTCCTGCCTCCGCCTCCCAAGTAGCTGGGACTACAGGCGCCCGCCTCGTCGCCCGGCTAGTTTTTTGTATTCTTTAGTAGAGACGGGGTTTCACCGTATTAGCCAGGATGGTCTCGATCTCCTGACCTTGTGATCCGCCCGTCTCGGCCTCCCAAAGTGCTGGGATTACAGGCTTGAGCCACCGCGCCCGGCCCCAAGTGACTTTCTTATACCACGACCCCAGTGATCTTCAGGTTTGTCAGAATGACTCCAGACAAATTCTGCAATGGACCACAAAACTTTTTATGACTTGAACTGCCACATTTTTGCTAAGGTTAAAGTTTCTATCTCATCTATGCTGAAGGTTGCTGATTATGATGTAGCAATAATGACACTACCACTTCTCTTACATAGCACATTGCAGAGTAAAATACACTCTACAAAAGACTTGTACATTAGGCCTCATCTCATTTACCTTTGAGCAAACAGAAGAAATGACCCGGCCAGGCGCAATGGCTCACGCCTGTAATCCCAGCACTTTGGGAGGCCAAGGTTGGTGGATCACGAGGTCAGGAGGTCGAGACCATCCTGGTTAACATGGTGAAACCCTATCTCTACTAAAAATAAAAAAAATTAGCCGGGTGTGGTGGTGGATGCCTGTAGTCCCAGCTACTCGGGGGGCTGAGGTGGAAGAACAGTGTGAGCCTGGGAGGCGGAGGTTGTAGTGACCCGAGACCATGCCACTGCACTCCAGCCTGGGAAACAGAGTCCGACTCTGTCTCGAGAAAAAAAAAAAAAAAAAGGAAATGACTCACTTCACAAAGACATCAGAGGTAAGGAAATGGATGATAAACTCAAAACTCCAGTCAGTGCAGGGCCACTATAACATGTAAACCATGTCAAGAAACATCACATGATGACACTTTTGTAAGTGTGGACAACTTTTCAGGCCCCTCACATCTGCTGTAACGAGGAAGAACTGCCCACTGTCAGTGTTTAGAAACCCCCTCCTTGCCTTCCCCTGCCTTCTTTCCCAGCTACGATACTTCTGACTCCTTGCCACTGTCTTCCCATGCGGAGTTCTGTACATATCTAACTTAAGCGCCTGGGTAAAGGACACAGGAGCTCGGCTTTCCTTTATGGAGGTGCTGTTCTACCTTCCCCTGCACATGGTATGCTAAGCACAGAGGGACCCCTGCAATATCCCCAAACCCACATGTGAGATCTTACAACTATGCTGACTGGGGATGTGTGGTCATGACTGCAAAGAGATAGCCTCTTCTCCAACATGGCAAAAAATAATGACCCCGGAATCTAAAACAGCCTGTATATTCTCTTTAAGGAGTGTTCCCTGACCACTTTCACCTCTATACCAATTTCTGGATAGTAGCCCTCTGTGTACTTATTTCTACCAGATAACTTATCAGGTAGAATACTAAGAACTGGCTTAATTTCAGGTGTCCTTGACTGACTCATTCCTTAAAGGGTTCATTTTTGTGCAACCCCACACTTGGGACAATTACATGTAGAAATCACATAATGCTTATGTATTCATTAAACAAATGCATATGTTAAGGGCATAATAATATATTAGTTTACTAAAGCCAATCTAAACCACGTAACTGGTTTATTTTTACCCTGACACAAGCTGTCAACACAATCAGGAAAGGCATAGGCGAATACTTTCTCCTCTTAGGCTCTCATCTCTTGGTAAAGAAATGTTCTAGGAAACAGAAAAATACCTGAGCATCTGAGTGTGCTTCAAATTGTGCAGTCCCACCTGTGGCCTGATCAAAGGTGTACATGAGGCGGATGTCTTCATCATGCAATTCATGGCCTTCCACAACTATGGTCCCTATGGAGAAGCAGCTACACTGTTAATCACCTTCCCCTCCTCTTCAAGCTGCCCCACTACCTACGTATTATGCCCCTTCTTGATGAAAATTTCACAACAGCAAAGCCACAGAGGCTTCAAGAGATCATTTCCCTCTGACTCATGTCATGGTTGTAGCCAAGATATGACAAACTTTCTTTAGATTACACTACGCTACCTTGAAGACAGTTAAGTCCTCACCAGTATCTACTGTTTCATATAAACTCTCAGGTCCAAAGACATGACAAAGCTAAGAGAAGGCACCAAGAGGCAACAAATGCTCACCATAAACACAGAGCAGCAGGACATAATGAAGAAAACACAGCCTTTAGAAAGAAAGTGAACTTAGGTCCACTATTTGCTGGTTGCATGACATGGTGTTCTGCTACCTGCTGAGCAAGGTGTGGGGAGGCTAAAATGAGATGGGCAGTGTGCAGTACTGAGCATCACGCCTGTCCACGGAGGCAGTGCGCAGTACTGAGCATCATGCCTGTCCAGGGAGGCATGTGCAGTACTGAGCATCACGCCTGTCCAGGGAGGCAGAAATGTGCACAACTGCTGATGACAACACCCCTGCCAATAGGGAGGCCCCCTGTCATCATTGACGATGACCTTCTTGGGCTCTCAGAACCAGGGTGTCATTTTTATGTTTACTTTGTCACTGTGTTCTGAAGATGATCCTGTTTTCCATCAGTGCAGAACAGTCCACGCAGAAACTAGGCTTTCAATTTCAAATAAGGTTTATCTCAGGAATTTTTGATGCTTTGGTTATCTGGTGAAACAATTTAGATTTGTGACTTGAAGGCTCGTAACACTGTCATTTTAATATTTTGAGTTGATTAGTAACTAGTAGTAACTTGAGTTTTAGCTGCTAATGTCTTATGTTTTATTAATCCTATCTAAATATTTGGGGAATCCTAGGGACAGTTCCCCCAATTTCCTTAGCCACTCATCTGATTTATGAATCCTCAAATCTCTCTTCTCAAGACATCTCCCAGCTTATGATCTTCAACTTCAGAGGAAGCCCTAATAACAAACAGCTTGTGTCCCAGGATAGTTACAGGATGTCAGACAGCCACACTCAGACCATGTATGACTCTAATCATGGCAGAGCTGCAAATTTCTGGGCACCCTGAAATGCTCTGTATAGGGGTGGCAAGATGGGGCTGATTTCCCTTTCCTAATTCCATTATTTGGCTAGGTACCCCACACACTGTTTTTATATTACCCTACACTTTCCCTTTATAATAATTATCAAAACCATAATTATTTTCCCAAATCTTCAATGTCAGCAAGCATCATGAGAGTAAGGACAAAATCATCCTAGGCTCCAGGGATCCTCCCACTTCAGCCTCCAGAGTAACTGGGATGGCAGGTGCATACCACCACACCTGGCTAAGTGTGCCCAGCTGTTTTCTTTCTAAACTGTAAGAATTATTTATAATAAACATTTTTATCAACAGGAAAAAAAGTTTTATTTAAGAAAAGGATGGCCGGGTGCAGTGGCGCATACCTGTAATCCTAGCACTTTGGGGGAGCCAAGGCGGGTGGATCACCTGAGGTCAGGAGTTAAGAGACCAGCCTGGCCAACATGGCGAAACCCTGTTTCGACTAAAAATACAACAATTAGCCAGGTGTGATAGTGCACAAGCTGTCAACAGTATCAGGAAAGGCATAGACAAATACTTTCTCCTCTTATGCTCTCATCTCTTGGTAATCCCAACTTGGGAGGCTGAGGCAGGAGAATCACTTGAACATGGGAGGCAGAGGTTGCAGTGAGCTGAGATCGTGCCACTGCACTCCAGGCTAGATGACAGAGTGAGATTCTGTCAAGAGGAGAGAAGAGAGAAAAGAGAAGAAAGAGAAGAAAAGAGAAGAAAAAAAAAGAGAAAACAAAAGAGAAAAGAAAAGGATGTGAGTGATATTAAAAGTCAAACAGTAGCCTGAAAAATCCCTCAGCCTGAGGACATGAACGGTGCCCTTGTCTGTGTAGACACCTACCAGTCTTCTGGAATTGCTCCAGTTCCTCACTGCTCAACTGCTTGATGGACGTCATCACTGCCTTAAAGGCTCCCTTCAGACGCTTCCCCAGGACCATGTGATCTGGTTCTGCCCTTAGCCGAATGCCATACTTGTTTTTATCTGTAGACAGTGTAACTTTTCGAACATTCAATTCCTACAGTTAGTGCACAAGAGGAAACAAAAATGAGAAATGGAAACATATGTTACACAAAAACATATGTCCAGAGTAGCATTATTCCTAAGAGCCAGAAAGTAAGAACACCTCAAGTGTCCACCAACCGTGAATGGATAAACAAAATGCGGCACACACATGCAATAGAATATTTGGCAATAGGAAGGACTAAAGCACTCATACGTGCTACAACACAAATTAATGTGAAACATTATGCTAGGTGAAATATGCCAGACATAAATATTACAAATTGTATGATTCCACTTACATGAAATGTTCAGAGAAGGCAAATCCAGAGACAGCAAATAGGTTCGTGGATGCTGGGAAATGGTCAGATATTGAGGGGAAAATGGTGTGTGAATGCTAATGAATACTGGGTTTCTTTCTGGGATGATGAAAATGTTCTAAAACTGTGGTATGGTTGTACAATTCTATAAATATGTTTAAAAAGCAGTGACTTGTATGGTAAGAAGAAAATGCTTGTTATGAAGATCTATCAAGACAGTTGAGCCTAACAGAAAAAGGACTCCAGAACCAGAAATATAAATTTCATCCCTCAGAGGTAACCTCTGTGCAAGCAATTTCAGAGTACCACAAGGTTAACGATCAACTAAGCAGAAGATCAGTTAAACAGAACACTTCATGCTTCAGTCATGCTATTGAGGATTACTGATGCGGCAGGGATGGTGATGGTGCAGTAGCAGATGGGAAAATGAGAACAATAGCTTGAAGCAAATAATACGGAATGTTTAGTTTTGCCATGATATTTGGCTACATTAATTAATCTCATTTTAAGTGAAGTAATTAATTTTTAAAATTTTCAGCTGGGTGTCGTGGTGCAAACCTGTAATCCTAGCACTTCGGGAGGCCGAGGTGAGCTCAGGAGTTAGAGACCTGAGCTCAGGAGTTAGAGACCAGCCCGGGCAACATGGCGAAACTCCATTGCTACAAAAGCCTGTACTATTATGCCTAATCTCAGCCACTTGGGAGGCTGAGGTGGGAGGATTGCCCCAGCCCAGGAGATGGAGGCTGTAGTGAGCCAAGATCACATCACTACACTCCAGTCTGGGTGACAGAGCGAGACTTTGTCTCAAAAAAAAAAAAAAAAATTTCTATTTTATGCATATCCAGAGATACTAATTTCAGAATTTACAATCTAACTTTTGGTTTCTAATATTCTCTGGAATTTTCAAGCAACCGAAAACCAAATATAGAAATTAACATTTTCTACAATAATGATTTTAAATATTACCTGTGAAAAGAATAAACAATGAAATTTTAAAAAATACTTGTTTTGTATCATCACAAAGAAGATGAGGTAAAACATATTTGTTTTAAAACATCATGGAATAAAATGTTTAGGAAAACAACTGACACTATAATCTAAACTTTGACCCCAAAACTCCACTTCTGGAATCTATCCAATATCCATACACTGATATATGCATATATATACACACACAGCTTTTGTTTGTAATCAGAAACCTAAATTCCAAACAACAGGAGAGTAATTAAATAAATTATGAAGCAGCCAGGAAGTGAGACTCCAGGGAGAGATGGCGTGAGGAGAGGCTCACTATGCTAGTGCTTTGACTTTTACATGCGAGGTCACTTGTCACTTGCATAATTTGGAGGAACAAAGTTTCTTTGGTAGTTATCAAAAAGTACTTCAGAAGGCCAGGCACAGTGGCTCATGCCTGTAATCCCAGCACTTTGGGAGGCTGAGGCGGGCAGATCACTTGAGGTCAGGAGTTGGAGACTAGCCTGGCCAACATAAAACCCCATTCTCTACTAAAAATACAAAAGTTAGCTGGGCGTGGTGGTGAGTGCCTGTAATCCCAGCTACTCGGGAGGCTGAGGCAGGAGAACGGCTTGAACCCAGGAGGTGGAGGTTGTGGTGAGGCACCACTGCACTCCAGCAGAACAGAGACAAACAGAGCAGAAGAGAACTTGAGGGAAGTGAATGAAGATGACAGATGATAGGTACAGAAATTCATTGATCTTGAAATATTTTTAAAAGAATGACAACAAATTTATGTTGATTCCAAGCACAGTGTAAAATATCATGGATTATTACATTTGTTATGAATATACTAATAAAAATAAATTATACGGTCATTATGTACTTTGAGGATTTTTCATCAAAATAACGTTCTAAGTCTTTCTGTACCACAAACAGACAAATCATCTACCTTACCTCAACGATATACTTCTCCAAAGACTTGATATCTTTAAGAGCTTCTGGATCTTGATGGATAACCACAATTTCTTTCAAAGGATACTAGGAGGAAAAGGGAGGGGAAAGTTCACTCAGCAGCCAGTCCTCTAAACTGAAGAGAAATGGAATATTAAATGTTTATTTGAATCTCAAGCTCTAGCCTAGTCAGGCTGGACTAGTACTAAGTCATTCACACTCTCGCTGCAGAAAAGGAAAAAGGCCACTGGTGGAAGCTCTCTATATTAAGAAAGCATTCCAAAGACTTAATTATTTAGGTCTGTGCCATGTAAAATAGAAGTAAAATTTCAAACCTTTATGGGAATGGTTTTTCGGTCTCTGATCACTCTTCCAAGTTCAATCACAGACTGCATCTGAGACATTGCACTCTCTGTTTTCTTGTCAATCAATTCTTCTCTGAGTGGTAGAGGTAGGAATATGAAAGAGATTAGATTTAAAAGGAGAAAACTGAAGGTACTAGGCATGCATAAAAAAGGAAGAGGGTCAGGCTAGAGAAGTGTGGCTGGGCCCTCCTGGTGAAGCACTGGGGGAAGGGCAGTGCAGTGCCTGCCACTCAGCACCTGGCACCTCCCCAAGGGGCCCCCATGGGGCATGCACACACCCCATCTGCTGCAGCTCTACAAAGGGGTTCCACACCAAGCATCCCTGCTACCATGTACCAAAGTGGGCCCCATCCTGCAGCCTGAGGAGTTCATGTCAGCTAGGGTGGGAGGCAAGGCACAGATGGAGCTGAAGCAGGGAAATGCCTCCTCTCCCCAACATGCCTGAGCAAGTCTCCCCTCCTTGGCACAGGTGAGGCTTATTTCTATTTGATTCCTACCGAACACGGGGCAGCATGAGGTAGTGGATGCTGAGTGTGTCCTTGTCCTGAACAGAAACAGGGTCAATCAGCACCTTTAGATTCTGGTACATTAATTCTGTGAGAAAAGGTGTGTAGGGAGCCTGTATGAAGACACAGGACATCACGTCAGTCATCAACAACTTATCTCATTTATACTCAGAAACAACTAAACATGTTAGAGAATGACACAGTAATATGCACCAAAAGGGGCCTGAGGTTACAAAGCATGCTCTGTGAATGAGAAATGGCCTCACATCCCTGAAGCATAGCTGCAGGACTGCAGCTAGAAAAACCCAAAGCACCTCTAGAATTCTGAAGGATGTCTAAAATAGAAAGAGGAGCACCTAACGATGTATCAGCCAAGTCAATATGCACAGAGGACTGACTGTCCCAAACCTCAGAAACCTTATCTGTAAACTGGGGAAAATATCCCCTGCTTCACAGGATGAAGCTGATGAGATCAGGCATGGAGAGCACCAGGCACAAGACCTTGTCAAAGCAGATTTTCATTCGGTTAAGGAATAAATAGGAGCCTTATAACATGGAGTAGCAGAAACAGGATAAAAAGAACTAAAGTTGGAGCCGTTTCACTTTTATATTATTTAACTAATATCTGACCTGATAGGAACATATATCAAACAACTACTTGCATGTTTTCCTCTCAATGCTAAGTTAAAGTATTTTTTGTGAGAGAGATATATATATATATATATTTACTCAGACAGGTATTAGCTGAAGAACCTCCCCGTTACTCACAATTATGGCAATCCACATTAAGATGAGCTATGTCTTACTTTGAACTGTAGATCCTCGTTCTAGAGCCAAGGGTCCTGATATATATTGTACTGCCAGAGATTGTAAGAAAGAATCTAGTATTTCTTAGTCCTTACTTAACATGTATAAAGCTAACAAGAATTCTGAAAAGGAACTAGAGCTATAAGGTGTTATAAAACTTCTATTTCTATTTTTGGCAGAATAATACAGGATAGATTAAACAGAGGATACTGCAGCAAGTGGGTGCCGAAGGCAGACCATAGGCCAAAGGGTACTAGAAAGAAGGCAATCATCTTACCATAAGTCTGCAAAGAGAAAGCAGAACACTAAACAAGGTTTCTAGGGCCATGACACAATCCTCCATCCCATTTTCACCCTAATGAATAAAAAGGAGACATAAACATTAAACTGCTAAAGTAAGTGTTTATCATTAAAAAAATAAGTTTATTAAAAAGAGGCAATCTTCAAAGAGCATGCAGCATACAGACAGGACAAGAGACAGAGAAAGGAGAAAGGGCCACGACCACAGGCCTAGGGTCGGTGCCATCAGGGTGGCCCTGCAGGGCAGTGCAGGAGGCCTGGCCAGGACGTGCACCTGCTGTTCCACTGACTATCCCCACCTGAGGTGAGCTGATAGGAAAGCAAAGCCTAACTGTAGGACCCGAAAGCTGAAGGTAGAATGGATCTACCCACAACAGACAGAAACGGTTGCTAACTGAAAACTTTAAAGTACCTTTAAATAAGATTTCTTATGTTAAAAATTATATACTGTGTATTAAAAAAAATACCAATTCATTGTAGGAAAAACAAAGATGATAAAAAAATTTCAACCATAACTAAGTGATCCAGAGACAACTACTGCAAGCATCTTAGCATATGTCCTTCGAGATACATCTGTGCAAAAATGAAACTACAGTTGTGTTGCAGGCTTTTATTAATGCATTTTAAGACATGATTGGCCAGGCACAGTGGTTCACACCTATAATACCAGTGCTTTGAGAGGTTGAGGCCAGTGGATCACCTGAGGTCAGGAGTCTTGAGACGAGCCTGGCCAACATGGTGAAACCCTGTCTCTGCTAAAAATACAAAAATTAGCCAGGCGTGGTGGCAGGAGTCTGTAGTCCCAGCTACTCAGGAGGTTGAGGCAGGAGAATCGTTTGAACCCGGGAGGCGGAGGTTGCAGTAAGCCGAGATCATGCCACTGCACTCCAGCCTGGGTGACAAGAGTGAAACTCCATCTCAAAAAAAAAAAAAAGAAAGACATATCTAATGGGTAGTGGGAGCCTTCACTGGGCCTGCAGTAAAGAGACCTCGCTCTCTCTATTATGTATCATTGTTATTTACGTACCTGGCTTAAGTCCTGAGACCAGGACCTATGCTCTGCTCATCCTAAACCCCCAACAGCTACAGGAGTTCTGTACAGAGCAAATAACTGACTCCCTTGTGGTAAAAGGAAGTACCCCTCTCAATATTAAAGCCATATCTGCCAATATTTTTTTTTTTTTTTGAGGCGGAGTCTCGCTCTGTTGCCCGGACTGGAGTGCAGTGGCCGGATCTCAGCTCACTGCAAGCTCCGCCTCCTGGGTTTACGCCATTGTCCTGCCTCAGCCTCCCGAGTAGCTGGGACTACAGGCGCCCGCCACCTTGCCCGGCTAGTTTTGTATTTTAGTAGAGACGGGGTTTCACCGTGTTAGCCAGGATGGTCTCGATCTCCTAACCTCGTGATCCGCCCGTCTCGGCCTCCCAAAGTGCTGGGATTACAGGCTTGAGCCACCGCGCCCGGCCGATACTCTTTACTTCTGATAAACATAAAATTATTACATGGCTTCCTCCCACCCTACCCTCCCTCACTGAAAAAAAAAATCATTATCTCGACTATCTACATACATACTTGAATATCCAACAAAATTTCAAATTAAAATGTTCAAAACTGAGATTTCCCCATCTCCATTAATATCAACTCCATCTTTCCAAAGGTTAAAACACCAGATATCTTTGAATTACATCTTTGGTCCCTTTTATTTTCTTATATCCTACATCTAATTCATCTAAATATATATGTAGATAGATTGATAGCTCAATAGACAGATGATAGATAGATAGATAGATAGATAGATAGATAGCTCTACCTTTAACATAGATCGGAATTCTACCACTCCTCACCATCTCTATTTTAAAAAGAACTGTTACCCGCGGAAAGAAGAACACACTGGCAACCATTAAGGGTACCCAAGAGATTGAAATATCTTAGCAGACGGGCTCTCAGGTCATTCAAAATTTTCACATGAGAATGAGACACATAGTGGCCATGTCCAGAGAGAGTCCCTTAGGGAAGTTGACTTGAATGAAACACCTCTCTCAGGGAGACTTTGGCAGCCAGGGGATGACATGAGGAGCCTTGGCACCTCAAGGAAGAGTGGGACAAAGTATAGAAGACGTGAACTCAGATAAAGGTGATCTATATCATAATATGTTAAACAAAATGAAAGATTAAATATTATGAGCAGAGTAAATGTTATGTCTTTAGATGTATCAAACATTTATTCCAGGAAATTGTTGTACTGACTTAATTGTAGTATTTAAGACTGTGTTGATAGAGGAGAGGCTAACTCAGCTGTTCACTCCCATGGTCTTAAGATGATTGCCAATAATTATAGTCATTCCTGGTTCCATATGCATCCCATTCTTTGAATTCAACTATTTTTCCAGCCCTCTTCTTTAATACATTGACTCCAGCAATACTTTGACCCCACTGGAATCTCCAATCCTAAGATCTCACTGATTTTTCAGTGTTAATTATCTCCTTGTTCTCTTTCACTTCCCTCTTCATCTTGAAGTCTATGGTTAAATATTACACTCCCTTGCATTTATACTTCCTTTGCTCTTCAATCATTTCAATATACCCATTTAGCAAAACCACAACCTATGCAAAATTCAACTCTCCAAATACTCTGCACCTGCATCCTCCAGCTGACATAGGCTAGAGAAAAACACAGAACCACATTGGATAATCTAATTCTAAATGCATGAACACAAAGCTTAAATAGGCCTTTAATGCTGCCAGGTGATCACATCATATACCTCCTTTGTCCACTCACTGTTTTTCCTAAACAACTACTTCACACTGTCCTCTCTTTCCTCAAACTCTACACTTCCTTCACTGTCTCTGTTTTCAACTGAAGCTGCTGCTCTTTACTTTGCAGAAAAAATGAAAACTATCAGAAGAGATCTTTCCCAGATTCCCACCACATGGATCTCCTGCCAGTATTTGCACCCACAACCAAACATCCTGTTATTCATGCTCCTCTCCAAAACCAATCTCTCCACTTGGTTAATAATAGAAATCATCATCCCCTCTTTCTCCTCCATCATAACTTAAAAATTCCCCTGTGAAGAAATTCCTTCAAGAGTGGTCTATCATTACTGTAAGTCCTCTCCTCCCATTCTCCCTTAAAACCACCACATGAGGCTCTATCATTTCCAACTAAATTCCTCTTGTCAAGGTCAGCAGTGACCCCCCCAATATTGTTAAATCCATGAACCTATTCTAACTTAGTCCTCGTCCTACTCAACTTATCAGCTATATTTGACAGAGTTGATCACTCTTTCCTTCTTAATAACTTCCTTCACCTGATTTCAGAACAAGACACTCACCAAAAGATTTCCTTCTATCTCACAGGTTGCTCCTTCTCAGCCTTCCTTGCTGGTGCTGCCTTTCATTCCATCCTTCCTCAAGCTCAGTTATTGGTCTTCTTCCTCTACATATGCTGCATATCATCTGTATAATGACGACGTTCACATTTATATCTGCAGACTGGACCTTCTGCTGCCTACTCGACACATCTATTCAGATATTCAGTAGGCATCTCAAACTTAAAATTAACTCCTGGTATTTCTCGCTGTTTACCAAACCTCCTCTTCCCAAAACCTCTTGTGTGTCAAATGATAGGAAATTCATTCTTATAGTTGTTAAGGAGAAAAGTTTTGGAGTCATCCTTAATTCTTCTCATTTTCTCATATACCATGTCCACTCCACCATGAAATTCCACTGGATCTGCCTTAAAAATATGTCCAACATCTCTCCATTTCTCTCTAACTCTGCTGATTCACCTTTGATCTTAGCTGCTTTCCCTCTCTTACTGCAGTGCTGCAATTGCCTTCTAACTGGCTTTCCTGTATCCACCCTGGTTCCCTCTCCCCATCCATTATGAACATTATAGCCATATTAATCCTCATAAAATAGAAGTTATATCATGTGACTTTTCTTCTGAAAGACCTGAACAGGCTCTAAGTAAAATCACTCTGGGTTAAAGCCAAAGTCCTGAAATGGCTTATTAGGCCTTACATAATCTATCCCTCACCCTCTCTTCTTACCTACAAATAGTCTACATTTCAAGGAATAGCATCCACCTTGCACTCATCAGCTTAAGCTAGAAACTTAGCACCCTCCTTGAAATATTTCCCCTCATCTTTGCACATCCAAATTACCATGACTTGTTAATTACTCTTTTCTTGTATCTCTTAAACCAATTTACATTTTCCCTTTGCTATGAAACTATTTCTCCCCTTCTCCAATGTCATTTCATCTCAAACCTACTACATATTAATACTAGAGTGATCTTTCTAGTTAAATGTAAACCTATTTATATCATTCCCCAGACAGTATAACACCAAGCTTTTTAATTCTAACAACCTTTTTTGATGATTCACAAGTTGAAGCTTTAATCACAATTCAAGCTACTTTTTAAATGGCCCTCTGTTATAATAAATTCATTGGTTCACTTAAAAGTGTTTTGCAGCATATGATTTAGTTTTGAAGATGTATTAGTCTTTGTTCTATTAAATGCCATTTTGGTCAAGATTAATTTTTTGTGCATGCAGTCATTTATAAAATGAAATGTAGATTAATCAGTAAATTTAAATTATACTTCTAAGTCAAGAAAAGGTCAGCTATCTTGGCATAAGCTTGGTCAGCTACCTTGGCATACCTTCTACAGACTTACAATAGGCTTCTCTATCTTAAAGCTACTACAGATTTCAAATAATAATATTTAAAAACAAAAATAATATTAAGCAATAACTGTGATAATATTAAATAATAATATTAGTTGCCAAGGTTTACAAAATGTATTCACATAAACTCATTTATTACTACAAATACCTAAAGAGTAGATACTATTTCCATTTTCAGAGGAGCAAATTAAATATCAGAAAAGTTAAAGGTTTTGATGGAAAATATCTAGCAAATCAGTGATGGAACTGACTCTTGAACTCATTCTCTTTAAACATATACCCAGTGGCAATGTCTTTAAAGTATAACAAATTAAATATGTGTAAGCTAATAAAATGCTACTTTTGCGAGTAGACAAATGCCTTGCTTACAAGTTTTCCTTTTTAATGTAAAGCAAAACAAACTGTGCTTTCACATTATTACTAAATATCAGTCTATCCTAAAATTGTTTATGTAATGTGGAGGTGATATATTACCTTAGAAAACCACTGTAACATGCTATTGGAAACCATTTCAACTGTTAAAAGGTTAGATTTCAGTTCTGTTTAAAGGTCAGAAACCTGAAAATATCCTGATGATTACAATTTCTCCGCACATTTCGGATGATGCCACTGAACTCCTGGCAGCAGCAAAATGTGTTTGTTCTGATCCTCTGCTTCTGGTGGTCAGTGTCAGAGTGGAGAAAAGGCGCCAGGGTTTTGGTACCAGACCTAAATTTCTATTGCTTTTAATTAAAATAATAAAGGGGTAAAGGTAATATTTCTATCCACCTGAGACAGAAAAAATTGTTGAAAACAAATTTTTACCTGTTGAAAAATATTCAGAAAACCAATCATCCCCAAAACAACGTACCAACTAAAACAAAACCAAGAAAGCCATTCTGAAAGGCAAGTATCAAAGCATCTGTTATTGCCCATTTAGGACTGTAAATCTGGAAGTAGTCATTCAAATAAATATTGTTTGAATAATAATTATATGCCCAGAACCCTTCCCAGGTCCACATATCACTATTTTTTGTTTTTACAAATCACATCTCATCTCTCCTGTCCTATAAAACTGTATCTAGTACATAGCAGACAATATATTTTAATGCTCACTGAATGAATGCTAGGCTTGATGTAGAATACAAAGGATTATGTTAATATCATAGTTTTTGCTACTACCACTAATAGTTACTAACATTTATTGAGCACTAACTATGTGCCAGGCACTGTGTTAATCACTTTACATGCATCACCACACTACAGGGTAAGTTAATGTAATTAATTCATTGTTAATCTAATTCTGTAGTAAGAAAACTATAGCATAAAGAGATCAAGTCTCATAGCTAGGTAAAAGGCTCAGTTTCACAGTTAGTAATCAAACTTTGGCAGTCTGACCTCAGTGAGTACAATGGGCCAGAGACCAACCTATTGCAGCTTACATTCTAGAGAGAAGATCATAAATAACTAAAGAAGTAATCAATATAACTTTATATAGGAAATAAGGCTATGGATAAAAGAAAATGGGATGATTTGATAGAAGTGACTAGAGTGATATAGAAAAGTAGTTAAAAACATGAACTCTAGCACCAGGTTTGAGTTCATACCAGAGCTTTTTCCAGCTCTGTCATTATGGGCTATTATTTAGTTATTTACATTCTTTGTGTATTTCCTTATCTACAGATAATAACAAATTTATATGACAGTCATGAGGTGTAAATGAATTGATATACATAAAATGCCTAAAACAGTTCCTGACACATAGTGTCATTTAAGTATTTATTATGATTATTTTCACATTTTTATTATTATAATTTTCATCATATTGAGGATATCTACTTGAGATAGGGTGGTATGGGAAGGCCTCTATGAAGAAGTGCATTTGAACCAAAACCTAAATGACACTTAGACACATGAAAATTTTAAGGCAGAGATTTTAGGCAGAAGGAACTAAAGTACAAAAGCCCCAGGGCCAGAATGTTCAGCAAAGAAGGCCAGTATGGTCCAGGATGAGCTCAGTCAAGTTACAGAGCTGGTCAAGAACCAGGCTAAATTAGGCATCGCTGGATATGGTAAGGAGTTGGATTTTATTCTAAGCGTGATGAGAAGACATGGGAACATTTTAAGTGTGGTAATGACATGATTTTATTTATATTTTATAAATATCACCCTGGCTTCCACGAAAGTCTGGATTATAACTTCCATAGAATATCAATCTTATCATTACCATTAGTCATTGTTTTTAAAATCTTAGCTTCATTCCTAGGGGAAAGTAATTCTCTGACTATATTTCTGGAATGTTGTGTTACTGCTTTTAAACACAGAATCAGATTAAAGGACTTAAGTAGGTATATGAGCATACATATATACTCATACACTCACTGTGAACAAAGATTATATGGAATACTCACACAGACCACACTTCATTATTCTAAAATTTAAATTAATTCTATCTACTGGGTTTTTGAATCATGTCTCTTGGAAGGAAAGTAACTGTTTACTTACATGAAAGTTGATCATATGAATTGGGTCATTCTTGTTATACCCAACTGAAACAGTTGAGAGGTTAAGGGGAGAAGGCATCTAGGGCACATGACACTGTTCCAAGAATGGAATTCCTTGTAAGCTTGGCTGCTGAAGCTGCCTGCTGTAACCTGAAACCACTTTTATCTAATAGCTACTGAAACAACCTGCTGCAACTCTGAGAATCATTTTACCCATAGTCATCACTTACCAATCAAAACTTGCCAGCTCACCAACATATTATTAGTGCCAATGAACTTCCTCAAAGAGCAATATGTAACATTTCCCTTTTTTTGTAAAACCTCTAACCGTCTGTTCTTGGACATAATGAAGACCATTCAACCTCTGAGTATGCCACAAATTGTAATTCTTGATTTCCAAATAAAACATTTAAAATTAAGAAATTTGTCTCTATATTGTATTTGTCTTTAACCCTTATTGTAAATTATATGGCAGGGGAGGATATTCTTTCAGTCCCACTTCTCTTATTTCTAATATGTCCCTTGGCCTTATCAGGAGTTAGCTCCTTGTCCCCCAAATAAAGAAAGCTTTGCAAATCTGACTGCATGGAACAACGTATGTTTTACTAGTGGGTGGTGTTACTTTTCTTAATCTTACCCTTACACCCAGCATTTTCTACCCCAACACACTTCCTCTGCAAGTTCACCATGGTTTAAATAGGTTGAAAGCCAGCCTAGGCCACATTGTACAATTCCTTCTTACCAGACATTCTTGATATAAGTTCTCTGGCTTCAAAGCAGATCTTAATGATGTTGTGTGTTGATTAGTTGATACCACTGTGTGGTGAGGAGTAAATGGCAGTGGAAGAGCATTTCTATGTCCCTGGTATTTTTACTACTATGATCACATTAAATCATCATCTTTAATATCTAACACCGAGAAGCCATCCATGTATTCAAAAGAATATTATAGCCACATTGACAAAAATCTTAAAGCCCTACATTGCCACACATGGAGGTGAACTAAAAACACAATGCAATTTGTACAAAGACTCCTCCTAATTCCTCTAACTCATAAAGACTTCAGTCTTAAAATAAAAAATACAGCTGCATAAAGTGAACTGCTTTACCTGTACGGTTAGTTCCCTCATTCTTGACTTCTGTGGTTCCCACAGAAGAGGTGGGTGGACTAGCAGGAGGGCTGGCAGTAAAGCTTGTGCACCCTGTAGATGTGTTGATTTCAAAATATTCTTGGTTGTGATTCATTCGGTGAAAATCCAGAGAAGACACAATGGATGTTCGCTGTTTAGGCTAAAATAAATGAGCATGATGACAGTATTAATATGATCATGTTCATCTTCAGCCCAATCTCCCCATCAATTTAATCTAAGTGATAATTTTTTTTCAGTTAAAAACTATCTGGGTTTTATACTTAAAACATAATTGTGCTTTACAGAGATACATTAAATAATTACTTGATGAATTCAATAATAAAAAATTATTTAATGAGAAAATATTATGGCATAGTTGATGTGATAGGTTAGGCTTTTCATTTGCTTTCCCCAGAAGATTGTAAAAATATAGTACACAGAATTTCTCTTGGTAATCAGTTTTGAAAGTTGCAATTTTAAGTCACCTTTCATTCAACTAACATTTATTAAGCAGCTGGCATTTGCCAGACCCAGAGGATATGGAATCTAATAATAAAAGGGCCCTTATAACATTGAAGAATAATTAAGGCAGTTCCATTTTTTTATTCTTTAAATAGTCCAAGGAATTGGTGGCATTAGATATTGTTCCCAAGTACAAGACGCTGGAATTTCATCATCAGAATTAAATAAAGTTATATGGAACATTTTCTAGGATCTAAGAATATGCTTGGTATTTGTAGTGAACTTTGATTTTCTTTTTTAAGAATTTTAATTAATCCCCAAATAGCAAGAAAAGTCAATTTAAACATAAAAGTTAAAATCATGGAGTAATAGCAGATATAATCTATACCCTTTGTCAGTAATGAATTACTCCCTATAGCAATTTTCTGAGTTTTTTTCTCCATAATTTTAATTATATTCACTTTTTTTTTCTTGCCTAGCAGAGCTTCTAACATTGTCCTTCAGAAAAACTGCAGTTTTTTGGCTCTCAAATGTGTGTATTTTTCCCAGGAACCAACTCAAACTTTCTTACTTTTTATTTTTTAGTTTATATTACTGAAATATTAAACATCTCTTACAATAATTACAAGAGATCAAATGTAAACCTTTTATAATAAGGTAAAGTTTATTATACTTTACTTTCTCCAAAGTACAATTAACTTTTGGTTTACTAATGTTTTTGTTACCCTCAAATATGTGTTAATCACTGTACTCCGTATTTTCCTGCAAAATATTCAAGTTGCTGTCTCTTCCAGCTTATCATTTTTTTCCAAGTAGATATCATTTAGTCTATAACCTAAAATAGACAATCATATGGAAAATGTCTGCACAGTATAGAGATTTAAAAAAAAAATAAGGTGTGTAAATTATCACAATATGATTTATTCTTTCACCAATATTTCACCAAACGTTTTATGAAAGACGTTGAGGGGTATAAATATTGTTATGCAAGAGAGTGCAAGTCATTTTTTATTATGACACATCAACTCAGTAATAGAATTCAAATTAGCACCCAGAGAGGACTCAGTTGCTTTTGAAGTACAAAAGATCAGTGTTTAATGTCAGCCTTGGTTTCTCATGAAATGTCTGTTCTTGGGACTACTGAATCTCAATTTCACATTCAGTGTCCTTTCCACTACATTCTATAACAGCAATTAGAAAGGCATGAGCTATAGCCCTGGCTCCAATGGAGCCCATCATTCTAGGCTTTGTTTTATTGTGTTGTGCTTTTGTTTCACTTTATGTGTAGGCAATGGACCACATTTCTTTATTTCTTCTCATAAATTTTATAAAGGTCAAGCCAAATGATATATATGATTCCTCCACTTCTAAATGTTTCTTAAATACATGTTTCTGAATCCTGACCACCCATGGTTCTAACTGCTTTAAAAACACAATGTTTTATGCAATCATGAAAATAAACAAGCTATTTTCTGCAATATTAATTCATTCCACAAATATTTGCTGAACATATACTAAACTGCAGATATCATGCATGTAAACACCATGATAGGAATAAAACAAGTAAGACATTGTCCCTGTTTTCCGTATGAATATAGACTTGAGGTGGGAGGATGGATGGCACATGAGGCTTTGAAGAAGAGACAACCAATCCAATGATTATGCTTCAATATCATATAGCAGTAAGGGTGATGAAAAATTAGAAGCTTTATACTTAGTCATGCTCTAAGGCAAGGGTCAGCAAACTATGGCCTGTGGCTCAAATCTGGCCTTCTTCCTATTTCTAAAAATGAAGTTTTATTGCAACAAAACTGCACCCATTGCTCCCTCATTTAGTTGTGGTCTATGACTGTCCTCGTACTTTAATTGCAGAATTCAGTAGTTGCAACACAGGTCATATTTTCCACAACGCCTGAAATATTTATTATGTCTGGATTTTTAAAGAAAATGTTTGGCCACTCCTGTTCTATGGAATTGTTTCACATGTCAATTTAGTGCTCAATAAAACCATAACTATAGGTTTCCTTTTATTTCCCAGCCTGACTTGCATTTGGGTTGGGCCATGTGACTAATTCTCAGCAAATACAATATTAGTAGAAGGGAGCTTTTTCTATTCCTCTCTTACTCCCCAGATGATGTGGTTGAAAGATGAAGGAAAGTCATAAAACTCACATTGGTTTTATGAGATGTTAAAGTGAACCTCCCTTTTCTATATTTTTATTTTAAGTTCGGGGCACATGTGCAGGTTTGTTACATAGGTAAAGGTGTGTCATGGGGTTTGTTGAATAGATTTTATCACCCAGGTACTAAGCCTAGTACCCATTAGTTATTTTTCCTGATCCTCTCCCTCCTCTCACCCTCCACCATCTGATAGGCCCCAGTGTGTGTTGTTCCCCTCTATGTGTCCATGTGTTCTCATCATTTAGGTCCCAGAGATGAGTGAGAATATGTGGCATTTGATTTTCTGCCCCTGCATTAGTTCACTCAGGATAACAGCCTCCAGCTCCATCCATGTCCCTGCAAAGGACATGATCTCATTCTTTTTTATGGCTGCATAATATTCCATGGCATATATGTACCACATTTTCTTTATCTAGTCTATCATTGGTGAGCATTGAGGTTGATTCCATGTCTTTTCTATTGTGAATAGTGCTGCAATGAACATATGCATGATGTGTCTTTGTAATAGAATGATTTATGTTCTTTTGGGTATATATGCAGTAATGGGACGGCTGTATTGAATGGTATTTCTGACTTTAGGTCTTTGAAGAATCACCACACTCTCTTCCACAATGGTTGAACTAATTTACATTCCCCCCCACTAGTGTATAAGTGTGGCTTTTTCTCCACAACCTTCCCAGCATGTGTTATTTTTTGATTTTTTAATAATAGCCATTCTGAACTGATGTGAGACGGTATCTCATTGTGGTTTTGGTTTGAATTACTCTAATGATCAATGATGTAGCACTTTTTTTCATATAATTGTTGGCTGCATGTATGTCTTCTTTTGAGCAGTGTCTGTTCACTTTTCTTTTCTTTTTTTTTTTTTTGAGACAGAGTCTCTGGTCTCTGTCACCCAGGCTGGAGTGCAGTGGCATGATCCCAGCTAAATGCAACCTCTCCCTCCTGGGTTCAAGCGATTCTTGTGCCTCAGTGTCTTGAGTAGCTGGAATTACAGGCAAGCATCATTATGTCTGGCTAATTTCTGTATTTTTAGTAGAGATGGGGTTTTGCCATGTTGGTGAGGCTGGTCTTGAACTTCTGGCCTCAAGTGATCTGCCTGCCTCGTCCTCCCAATGTGCTGGTATTACAGGTGTGAGCCACCACACCTGGCCCCCAATGCTCACTTTTAATGGAGGTTGTTCTTTTCTTGTAAATTTAAGTTAATGTTTTTTATAGATGCTGGATATTAGCCTTTGTCAGGCGAATAGTTTGCAAAAATTTTCTCCCCTTCTGTGGGTTGTCTGTTTACTCTGTTGATGGTTTCTTTTGCTGTGTAAAGGCTCTTTAGTTTTATTAGATTTCATTTGTCAATTTTTTCTTTTATTACAATTGAAGGAGCACTTATACACTGTTGATGGGAGTTTAAATTAGTTCAACCATGAAGACGGTGTGGTGATTCATCAAACAGAAATTTTGAGGATATTTCTGTTCCTAAAAACAAAAATATACCATTTGACCCAGCAATCTAATTACTGGGTGTATACCCAAAGGAATATAAATCATTATATCATAAATACACATGCACACATATGTTCACCGCAGCACTATTCACAATAGCAAAGACATGGAATCAGTCTAAATGCCCATCAGTGATAGACTGGATAAAGAAAATGTGGGATATAATATATAGCATGGGATACTATGCAGCCATAAAAAAAGAATGAAAACATGTCCTTTTCAGGAACATGGATGGAGATGGAGGCTATTATCCTTAGCAAACTAACACAGGAACAGCAAAGCAAATATTGCATGTTCTCACTTATATGTGGGAGCTAAATTATGATAACTAATGGACATATAGAGAAGAACAACACATACTGGCCCTATTGGAGAGTGGAGGGTAGGAGAAAGGAGAGCATCAGGAAAAATAATTAATGGGTACTAGGCTTAATGCCTGGGTGACAAAACAATCTGTACAACGAACCCCCATGATACGATTTTAGCTATGTAACCTGCACATGTACTCCTGAACTCAAAATAGAAGCTAAATAAAAAATTTAAAAAAGAAATGAGAACAAAGAAGCTTTGAAGAAACTCAACAAAATTCAAGATAACACAGATGAGGAAGTCAGAATCCTATCAGATACATTTAACAAAGAGATTGAAATTACTGAAAAGAATCAAGCAGAAATTCTGGAGCTGAAAAATGCAATTGGTGTACTGAAGAATGCATTAGAATCTGTTAAAAGCAGAATTGATCAGGCAGAAGAAAGAATTGGTGAGCTTTAAAACAAGCTATTTGTAAATATATAGTCAGAGAAGACAAAAGAAAAAAGAATAAAAAAGAATGAATCACGGCTTCAAGATCTAGAAAATAGCCTCCAAAGGGCAAATCTAACAGTTATTAGCCTGATAGAGGAGGTAGAGAGAGGTGGGTGGAATAGAAAGTTTACTCAAAGTGAGAACAGAGAACTTCCTAGACCTAAAGAAAGATCTCAATATTCAAGTATAAGAAGGCCATAGAATACCAAGGAGATTCATCCCAAGCAAGACTACCCCAAGCTATTTAATAATTAAACTCCCAAAGTTCAAGGATAAACAAAGGATTATAAATGCAGCAAGAAAAAAGAAACAAATAACATACAATTAAGCTCCAATATGCCTGGCAGCAGATTTCTCAGTAGAAACCTTACATGCCAGGAGAGGGTGGCATGACATATTTAAAGTGCTGGAGGAAAAAATGTTTATCCTAGAATAGTATATCCAGTGAAAATATACTTCAAACATGAAGAAGAAATAAAGACTTTTCCAGACAAACAAAAGCTGAGAAATTTCTTCAACACTAGATCTTTCCTACAAGAAATGCTAAAGGGAGTTTTTCAGTCTGAAAGAAAATGATGTTAATGGGCAAGAAGAAATCATCTGAAGGTATACAACTCACGAGTAAAAAAAAAAAACCACACAGAATATTATAACACTGTAATTGGGATGTGTGAACTCATATTTTGAGGTGACAAATGAAAAAATGGACTGATAATAATAAGTAGGAAAACTTTTCAAGACACAGACAGTACAATAAGACATAAATAGAGCCGACAAAAGTTAAAAAGTAGTAGGACAAAGTTAATGGCTACAGTATTTATTAGTTTTTCCTTTGCTTGTTTGTTTATGCAATCAGTGTTAAGTTGACATCAGTTTAAAATAATGGATTATAAAAAATTATTTGCAAGCCTTAAGGTAAATTCAAATAAAAAAATCCTACAATAGATACACAAAAAATAAAACAAGAAATTAAACACACCAGCAGAGAAAATCACCCTCACTAAAAGGAAGAGAGGGAAGAAGGAGAGAAGGAGGAGATCACAAAATAACTAGCAAACAAATAACAAAATGGCAGGATAAGAGATTATCATTAATAACAATAATATTGAATAATTAGACTAGAATCTCCAGTCAAAAGACAGACAGTGGCTGAATAGATTAAAAAAAAAAAAAACAAAAAAAAAAAAACAAGACTCAACAATCTATTGCCTATAAGAAATACACTTCACTTATAAAGATACACATAGACTGAAAATAAAGGGATGGACAAAGATATTCCATGCAAATAAAAATCAAAAAAAGAGCAGGAGTAGCTATACTGATAAGACAAAATAGATTTCAAGAAAAAATTATAACAACAGACAAAGAAATCATTACATAATGATAAAGGGTGAATTCAAGAAGATATAATAATTTCAAATATATATGCATCCAGATATATAAAGCAAATATTATTAAGGCTAAAGAGAGACATAGACCCCAATACAAAAGTAGCTGGAGACTTCAACAACCCACTTTCATCACTGGACAAATCATTCAGACAGAAAATCAACAAAGAAACATCAGACTTAATCTGTACTATAGGTCAAATGGGCTTAATAGGTATCTACAGAACATTTCACTGCACAGTTACAGAATATACATTCTTCTCCTCAGTACATGAATAATTCTCAAAGATAGACCATTTGTTAGGCCACAAAACAAGTCTTACAAAACTAAAAAATAAATTGAAATTTATTATTATAAAAAATAAATTGAAAGTACCTTCTTTAACCACTATAAAATAAAACTAGAAATCAATAACAAGAGGAATTCTGGAAACTATATAAACACATTAAAATTAAACAATATGCTACTGAATGACCAAATGGGTCAATGAAGAAATTAAGAAGGGAATTTAAAAATGTCTTGAAGCAAATGGCAATGAAAAGACAACATAGCAAAACCTATGGGCTATAGCAAAAGCAGAACTAACAGGAAAATTTATAGCTATAAGCACCTACATCAAAAAAGTAGAAAAACTTCAAATAACCTAACAATGCATCCTAAGAACTAGAAAGGCAAGAGAAAACCAAACCCCAAGTTAGAAGAAAAGAAATAATAAAGATCAGAGCATAAATAAATAAAATTGAAACAAAGAAAACACTATAAACACTAAATAAAGTAAAAAGTTGATTTTTTTGAAAAGATATAATTGACAAACCTTTAGCCAGATTAAGAAAAGAGAGATAAGACTCAAATAAATACAATGAGAGAAGAAAAAGACATTACAACTGATGCCACAGAAATTCAAAAGATCATTAGAGGCTCCTAGGAGCAAGTAGTAGTCTCCCAGAAAAGAAAAGCCCAGGATCTGATGGCTTCACTGCTGAATTCTACCAAACATTTAAAGAATAACTAATACATGCCTTACTCAAACTATGCCAAGAAATGGAGGAGGAGGAAATACATCTGAACTCATTCTACAAGGCTAGAATTACCCTGATACCAAAACCGGACAAAGACACACGAAGAAAAGAAAACTACAAGCCAACATTCCTGAGGCATGTTGATGCAAAAATCCTCAAGAAAATACTAGCAAACCAAATTCAACAACACACTAAAAAGGCCATTCATTATGATGAAGGGGGATTTATCCTAAGGGATGCAAGGATGGTTCAACATATGCAAATAAATCAAATAATACAACATACCAGCAAAATTAAGGACAAAAAAACTACATAATTGATTTAATTGAGGTTGAAAAAGAATTTGATAAAATTCAACATCCCTTCATGATAAAAACCCACCGGGTATAGAAGAAACAGACCTCAAATAGTAAAAGCCATATACAACAGACCCACAGTGTCATACAACATAGGAGAAAACTGAAAGCCTTTCCTCTAAGATCTGGAACTTGACAAGGATGCCCACTTTCAGTACTCTTGTTCACCATAATACTGGAAGTCCTGGCTAGTAATCACACAAGAGAAAGAAATAAAGGGCATCCAAGTTGGAAAGGAGGAATTTGAATTAGCCTTGTTTGCAGATAATATAATCTTATATATTTTGAAAAACCTAAAGATTCTACCAAAAAACTGTTAGAACTGATAAATTCAGTAAAGTTGCAGAATACAAAATCAATATACAAAAATCAGTAGCATTTCTATATGCCAATAGTGAATAATTGGAAAAAATAAAACCAAGGAGTCTCATTTACAATAGCTACAAATAAAATAAAATAGGAATAAACTTAACCAAAGAAGTAAAAGAGCTCTACAGTGAAAATTATAAACACAGATGAAAGAAATTGAAAATCAGCCGGGCGCAGTGGCTCAAGCCTGTAATCCCAACACTTTGGGAGGCCGAGACGGGCAGATCACGAGGTCAGGAGATCGAGACCATCCTGGCTAACCCGGTGAAACCCCGTCTCTACTAAAAAATACAAAAAAAACTAGCCAGGCGAGATGGCGGGCGCCTGTAGTCCCAGCTACTCGGGAGGCTGAGGCAGGAGAATGGCGTGAACCCGAAAGGCGGAGCTTGCAGTGAGCTGAGATTCGGCCACTGCACTCCAGTTTGGGTGACAGAGCGAGACTCTGTCTCAAAAAAAAAAAAAAATTGAAAATCATATAAGAAAATGAAAAGATATTCCACTTTCTGGATTGGTAGAATAAATATTGTTAAAATATCCATACTACCTAAAGCAATCTACAGATTCAATGCAATCATTAACAAAATACTAATGATATTCTTCACAGAAATGGAAAAAAATCCTAAAATTTATATGGAACAAAAAAGACCCAGAAGAGCATACGCCATCACGAGCAAAAAGAATAAAACTGGAGGAATCACACTACCTGACTTCAAGTTATAATACCAAGCTATAGTAACCAAAACAGTATGGTTCTGGTATAGAAGCAGAGAAATAGACCAATGGAACAGAATGGACAACGCAGGAACAAATCTATACACTGACAGTGAATTCATTTTTGACAAAGGTGTCAAGAGCATACACAAGGTTACATAAGGGAAAAGACAGTCTTTTCAATAAATGGGTAGTGGAAAAACAGGATATCCATATACAGAAGAATGAAAGTAGACCCCTATCTCTTGCCATATAAAAAATCAAATCAAAATGGATTAAATAATTACATCTAAGACCTCAAACTACAAAACTACTGAAAGAAAGCATTGGGAAAACTCTACAGGATATTGGACTAGGCAAAGATTTCTTAAGGAACGCCTCACAAGCATAGGCAACCAAAGCAAAAGTGGACAAATGAGATTATATGAAGCTAAAAACTTCTGCATAGCAAAGGATACAACCAATAAAGTGAAGAGACAACCTAAAGAATGGGAGAAAATATTTACAAGCTATCCATCTGACAAGAAATTAACAGCCAGAATATTGAAGGAGATCAAAATACTGAAAAGGAAAAAAAAATCTAAGAATCTGATTGAAAATGGTCAAAAGATCAGAATAGACATTTCTCAAAAGAAGACATACAAATGGCAAACAGATATGAGAGAAGGTGCTCAATATTACTGATCATCTGAGAAATGCAAATTACAACTACAAGGAAATTTCATCTCACCCCAGTTAAAATGGCTTTTATCCAAAAGACAGGCAATGACGAATGCTGGCAAGGATGTAGAGAAAACGAAACCCTTGTAAACTGCTGGTGGGAATGTAAATTATACAACCAATATAGAGAAAAATGGAGATTTTGGAGGTTCCTTAAATAACTAGAAATAGAACTACCATATCCAGCAATCCCACTGCTAGGTATGTTCCCAAAAGTATATCAAAAACATAGCTGCATTCTCTCTCATGTTTATTGCAGCACTATTCACAATAGCCAAGATTTAGAAGCCACCTGAGTGTCCATCAACATATGAATGGATAAAGAAAATGTGGTGCATATACACAATGGCATACTATTCAGCTATGAAAAAGAATGCGATCCTGTCATTTGCAACAACATAGATGGAACTGGAAGTCATTATGTTAACTGAAATATGTTAACAGGCACAGAAAGACAAACATTGCATGTTCTCATTTATTTGTAGGAACTAGAAAAATTAAAACAATTGAACTCACAGTGGTAGAGAGTGGAGTGATGGTTACCAGATGCTAAAACTGGTAATGTGGGTGGTGGGGGGAGTAGGAATAGTTAATGGGTTCAAAAATATAGGTAGAATGAATAAGATCTAGTATTTGGCAGCACAATATGATGACTAGAGTCAACAATAATTTATTGTACATCTTAAAATAACTAAAACCATATAACTGAATTATGTGTAACACAAAGAAAGGAAAAATGCTTGAGTTGATGAATACCCCAATATGATTATTACACTGCATGCCTGTGTCAAAATATCTCATATACATCTACTATGTACCCCCAAAAATTAAAATTAAAATAAAAAGAGATATCTATGTGGAGAAATGGAATAACAGCAATGAGAGAAAAGAATAAAGAGATGGTCATAATATTAAAATGGAGATAAAAAAGAATGGGTCTAGAATATATATATATAGAGAGAGAGAGAGAATGTATACATTTAAACATGTTTGATTTTAATCCATTATAATTTTTTAACCACTCAAATAGAATTGCACTCAGCCATTTAGTATAAAAAAGAAAAAGTGTTTTCACAAATTCATTGAAATTACAAATTGAATTTGCCAAGTTTTGATATGTAGAATGAATTGCACTTGTGTTCGTTGTGGCTTCTCCACTTTAAAACATATCCCTCCACTGTGGTCCAGTCCTTATCACCCTATTTTCCAGAGGACCTGCTTCCACACGTAATTTACTTAGCAGGAGTCAGCAAATTACATCTCATGGGCCACAGCCAGGCTTTTGAATATTTTTGTCCAGCCTGAAAGCTAAGAATGATTTTCACATGTTTTATCGCTTTTAGAAAAGGAAAATCATATTAGTAACACATGAAAATTGTATGAAACTCAAACTTCACTGTTTGAAAACAAAGTTTTATGGAGACATAGCCATGTCCATTCATGTCTATGGCTGTTTTCCCGCTACAATAGCAGAGTGTAGTAGTTGTAACCACAAAGACTTAACTATTTTACTCTCCGATCTTTTCTTTAAAAAAATTGTGGCTGGGCGCGGTGGCTCAAGCCTGTAATCCCAGCACTTTGGGAGGCCAAGATGGGTGGATCACAAGGTCAGGAGATCAAGACCATCCTGGCTAACCCGGTGAAACCCCGTCTCTACTAAAACCTACAAAAAACT
>NW_016808815.1:65347-70371 GCF_001698545.2 Rhinopithecus bieti
AAAAAAAAAAAAAAAAAAAAAAAAAAAAACGAAAAGAAAAAAGAAAAAAAAAGGAATAGAAAATTTCTCTGAGGAGGTAAAATTGAACAGACACAGGAATGACTGTGATTGAGTCAGGGAACCAGTACAACATAAAAAGGTGGGACCCCTTGTTTCAAAAGCAGGTGCAAAAACTTTTTTCTTTTCCCCATGTTCTCTCTCTAGATCTGTTAAGGTGTTCTTTTATTTGCTACTTAATGTATTGCTCCCTTGGTCATGTAAATACTCACAGGGTGAGGGTAGATTCTTACAGGAATGCAGTGGCTCTGCCCTGCAACTCAGTAAGTGCTTGACCCTTCCCCACACTCATGGTCTCACTGCTGCATCAGCAGTTTCTGGGCAGGCCAGGGGCACCTGGGTTGGAGGAGGAGGTGGCCAAGAATTTTACTCAGTAAAGAATGTAGAAAAGGGTGGAAAGTGGGAAAACAGTTGAGCCAAGATTCCAAGCCCCAACACATGTTCAATTTTCCCATAAACCGCCTTACAAAACCTTGGGCCAGGAGCACCAGGGACGGGGGAGCTGCTAGAGTCCCCAGTGTCTATTGTTCTCATCTTTATGTCTGTGTGTACCCAATGTTTAGGTTTCATTTATTAGTAAGAATGTGTGGTATTTGGTTTTCTGTTTCTGTGTTAATTCACTCAGGGTAATGGTTTCTAGCTACATTCATGCTGCTGCAAAGGACATGATTTCATTCTTCTTTATGGCTGCATAGTATTCTAGTGTGTATGTAGTACACTTTCTTTATCCAATCCACTGTTGATGGGCACTTAGGTTGATTCCATGTCTTCTCTCTAGTGAATAGCACTGCAATAAACATATGAGTGCAGGTGTTTTTTGGTAGAATGATTTATTTTCCTTTGGGTCTATATCAACCTGGGATATTTTCTGCGATATACAATATGTGATGAAAATATTTAATTCTAAATATTTTTTTCTCAAACTGATAGCCTACTGTCCCAATACCATTATTCATCCACTGATTTGAAATGTTGCCTTTATCATACACTAAATTTCCAAATAGAGATTGGGCTTACATTTTTTGACTCGATTATATTCCCATTGATCTATTTGTCTATTTCTGTACTAACACTACACTCTCTTACTTACTGTGTGGCTCCTACTTCTAGGGCTCCTAGTACGTGGATATTGGATCTCTTTGATCCTTCCTGTTTTATATACCGGGAGTATTCTACAGTTCATTGTCCTAAAGCACCTTCATTAATTTGCTAGAAAATACTTATTGACCATTATCAGCTGTGTGGTCAGGTACTGTTGTAGCCTCTGGGGATACAGCAGTGAACAAATAAGATAAGGCACACAATTTTTAGGCATTTTGTTATAACTTTTGGTGTGATTATGCTATTTTTAATTTTAAAAAATTTTCTTTTCAAGTATTCCATTTTTAAAATAGCCTGTTATTAACTTTATAAGTTCAATCACCTCTCAAATCTTTCTGAGAATACTGATTAGAGTCTTTTTCTGGCATTAAGTCAGTTTTCTTGAAGGTTCCTTACTTTGTTCATTAAGCCTGGTTTCTCTCTTTTTGCTTGTTAATTTTCCTCAACTATCTGGTGTCTTGGTCAAACACTTTTTATACCTAAGGCATTGTCCCCACATTAGGAGCTTCGGGGGCCCTTCACCTTCCTTAGATACTTACTACCATCTGGTGGGCAAATAACAAAGCCGATTGCTCCACAGAGGAGATGCTAAGGTTCTGGATGCCCTGTCCACTCCCTGGCTTTGATAACCATGCCCTGTTGCTCAGGCTTGAGATTCTTCACAGAGCTCTAATGAGGATGTCAAATCCACTCACTGTTCCAGTGACATCTTCCCCTCTTCCACCGATGCTGGATTGTGGGTTTCTTCCTCTTGTTTTGTCTAAATCTAGCAATATTTGATTTTAGCTTTTAGAATTTCTCGAATGCCTCAGGTAGTAATCCTCCCTGTTTTTCATCACTGCTATGAATTTATTGTTAATTTTGTATTTATTTTACCATTTTGATTGCAAGTAAGGAGGAGGAAAATGTGAACACTTGGGATCCACTCAGCTTTATGAGTTAGAATTCTCATATTTCTCTGTCTTGATCACTTTGAAGACTGTATATAAGAGGTTTGAGGAAGTCCAGACAACTGGATGAAAGTAAATATCATTGCCGTTTTATCACAGATGTCATGCAAATTGAAAATTATTATATTTTCTTGATTTTTCAATAAATGGAAAACAATTTTGAGTGAAGTGCAATTTTTTGGTTGTTATGAATACGATGTTAATATGATCAAGATGTAGAACTCCTTATCTTCAGGTAGGCAAATGCAATTCTTCTGCTTTATAGATTATGGCCAAACATAGATAAAAAAGAAATGATCACCACAAGAGAGTTAAAGAAGTCGTGAGTGAGTATTGAATATTTAAGAGACATGGACATTCTTCTAGGCACTTAAAATTTGTTGTCTCATTGAAGCCTATAATGTTAGTATCAAAAGTAGCTATTACTCTTTCCAGTTTATAGACTTGAGATTCACAGATAATCTCAGTTAAGTGGGAAAGCTGCAATTGAAGTTAAATGGGAGAGATGAAATTAAAACACAAATCTAGTGAATTTCAAATTGATTGCATTTTCCCCTGTAAGACACCACACTATAGGTAAAGCAAAGAGAAGCAAACATAAAGTTAGGAGTAAAGCCTAGAGTCTAATAACTCTTGACTTTCTCCTCTTTATATCAATGAACAATTCTCCTACTCTTCAGTCTATTGATAGCATGGATTTTTTTTTAAAATCCACATTGTTTCAAAAGATGTTGAAATAAAATGCAAGTGGGTGGAAAATGGGAATAAATAGTATCTAATTCTGCTATGTATTAAACTCTTACAGTCACTAGGTTTTTTATAAGAGAAATGCAGAAAATTTTAAAATCTTTGTATCTCCTGATTTTACCTCTTCAATTCATTTATTTTATATAGAGGTATCCGACTATGAAATAATATGTATACTCATCTTCTATTTAAAAGACAAATTATAAAACAGACTGTAGGGACTCGGTACTGCTTCTCAGACATTGCAATCCCACACAAGAGCAAGGTCAGATTTACTGGTACGGGCAACTGTCCAAAGCAGCTGTTCTCCTGCTAGCTGTTGATGTTCTCTTCCTCTCTGCCAGCTCCATATCAACGGCCCTCACACGGTGCACCACTCTCACCCACACACCCTGAATAAGGCCCTGAAAGTTCCAGGTTCCTGCACCTGCCTTTTTTGCCCAGGGCTTTGTGAGAGCAGACAGTTGCTCTCAAGCCCAGGGCTTTCTGAGAGCAGAGAGTTGCTCTTGAGCCCTTCTCTGAGGTCCTCTAAACACCCCTACTCCACCATCAATCAGAGCAGTTGTACTTTTTTTTTTTGCTTACCCTATTAGGTTTCTGTTAGGTTGAACCATATGAAACTGCTGATATTCAACCGTATTACCTGCAAAATAGCAATTTCATATAATTCAACCTACACAAACTTTTAACAGAGAGTTCTATGGATAAATAATTTGAAAACCATTTCCCTAGGTCTTAAGTGAGCCTGACATTTTGCTGGCCCCAGTAAAATTGAACTCTTTCCCTTCTTAGTCATCACTATTAAGAGTATGAAGACACAAGCACACGTATGTTTATTGCAGCACTATTTGCAATAGCAAAGACTTGGAACCAACCCAAATGTCCATCAATAATAGACTGGATAAAGAAAATGTGGCACAGATACACCATGGAATACTATGCAGCCATAAAAAGGATGAGTTCATGTCCTTTGCAGGGACATGGATGAAGCTGGAAACCATCATTCTCAGGAAACTAACACAGGAACAGAAAACCAAACACCCCATGTTGTCACTCATAAATGGGAGTTGAACAGTGAGAACACATGGACACAGGGAGGGGAACATCACACACTGCAGCCTGTCCGGGGGGTGGGGGGTTAGGGGAGGGATAGCATTAGGAGAAATACCTAATTTAGATGATGTGTTGATGGGTGCAGCAAACCACCATGGCACATGTATACCTATGTAACAAACCTGCACGTTCTGCACATGCATTCCAGAGAGTATAAAAGGGTATACGCCCTTTTCAGGGCAACTTGTCAAAATATATTTTTTAAAAGTGTTAGTCTATTCCTAGAATTTAACATACATCAGCATGGGTGTGGAGTTTGTTAGATGGAAAATTTGTAATATATGTTTCTTCCTGTGAGTTAGTTTCTTCATACAATTTATTCAAATCTGCAGTGGAAAGATTGCATACAGACATGAGAGGATAATAAAAGTTCTAGTTTTTAATTCTAGTTTTAGTCAATAAAGGTCATAAGCAGTTCTGGACTCAATGTAGATAGTAAAGACCTGAAAAGCATTTTGACCTCCAAACCATGGAGTTTGTCCTCGTAGACGCTTTCCCAGCATGAAAATAGTCACGACTATTTTGCAAAAATTATTTTTTGGCTTAGGTATTGCAAATATTTATATATTAATATTTTATAGATGTTCATGTCAAATTCAAATGCGTCCAGAATTTAAAATAAGTAAAATCAGCTTTATTTTCCACACTTAAGTTCTTTTTTTAAAGCAACAATTTTAAATGATTTGTTTCACTTTAGGAACAGCAGGAAATAATTATGCAATGGATTATAGAAGATATATTCTGAACAGCTAAAATAGGCAGCACAGATCACTGTGTGGGTGAAAGACAGACATTTTTACAAATAAAGGTGCACACTGCTTTTTAAATATAATAGCTTAATTTTTTAATTAAATATTTTTACTTTCAATAATTGTAAATTCATATGCCATTGTGAGAAATCATAAAGGGCGCACTCATGTTTCTTTTTCCCAGTTTTCCTCAGTGGGCACATCTCACAAAATTACAGTGCAACATCGTAATATGGACAAGAAACAGAAAAATTTCACAATTCCATCATCACAAGGATCCCTCCCATTGCCCTTTTTTTTTTTTTTT
>NW_016808815.1:70897-131042 GCF_001698545.2 Rhinopithecus bieti
AGCTATTACTCTTTCCAGTTTATAGACTTGAGATTCACAGATAATCTCAGTTAAGTGGGAAAGCTGCAATTGAAGTTAAATGGGAGAGATGAAATTAAAACACAAATCTAGTGAATTTCAAATTGATTGCATTTTCCCCTGTAAGACACCACACTATAGGTAAAGCAAAGAGAAGCAAACATAAAGTTAGGAGTAAAGCCTAGAGTCTAATAACTCTTGACTTTCTCCTCTTTATATCAATGAACAATTCTCCTACTCTTCAGTCTATTGATAGCATGGATTTTTTTTTAAAATCCACATTGTTTCAAAAGATGTTGAAATAAAATGCAAGTGGGTGGAAAATGGGAATAAATAGTATCTAATTCTGCTATGTATTAAACTCTTACAGTCACTAGGTTTTTTATAAGAGAAATGCAGAAAAATTTTAAAAATCTTTGTATCTCCTGATTTTACCTCTTCAATTCATTTATTTTTATATAGAGGTATCCGACTATGAAATAATATGTATACTCATCTTCTATTTAAAAAGACAAATTATAAAACAGACTGTAGGGACTCGGTACTGCTTCTCAGACATTGCAATCCCACACAAGAGCAAGGTCAGATTTACTGGTACGGGCAACTGTCCAAAGCAGCTGTTCTCCTGCTAGCTGTTGATGTTCTCTTCCTCTCTGCCAGCTCCATATCAACGGCCCTCACACGGTGCACCACTCTCACCCACACACCCTGAATAAGGCCCTGAAAGTTCCAGGTTCCTGCACCTGCCTTTTTTGCCCAGGGCTTTGTGAGAGCAGACAGTTGCTCTCAAGCCCAGGGCTTTCTGAGAGCAGAGAGTTGCTCTTGAGCCCTTCTCTGAGGTCCTCTAAACACCCCTACTCCACCATCAATCAGAGCAGTTGTACTTTTTTTTTTTGCTTACCCTATTAGGTTTCTGTTAGGTTGAACCATATGAAACTGCTGATATTCAACCGTATTACCTGCAAAAATAGCAATTTCATATAATTCAACCTACACAAACTTTTAACAGAGAGTTCTATGGATAAATAATTTGAAAACCATTTCCCTAGGTCTTAAGTGAGCCTGACATTTTGCTGGCCCCAGTAAAATTGAACTCTTTCCCTTCTTAGTCATCACTATTAAGAGTATGAAGACACAAGCACACGTATGTTTATTGCAGCACTATTTGCAATAGCAAAGACTTGGAACCAACCCAAATGTCCATCAATAATAGACTGGATAAAGAAAATGTGGCACAGATACACCATGGAATACTATGCAGCCATAAAAAGGATGAGTTCATGTCCTTTGCAGGGACATGGATGAAGCTGGAAACCATCATTCTCAGGAAACTAACACAGGAACAGAAAACCAAACACCCCATGTTGTCACTCATAAATGGGAGTTGAACAGTGAGAACACATGGACACATGGAGGGGAACATCACACACTGCAGCCTGTCCGGGGGGTGGGGGGTTAGGGGAGGGATAGCATTAGGAGAAATACCTAATTTAGATGATGTGTTGATGGGTGCAGCAAACCACCATGGCACATGTATACCTATGTAACAAACCTGCACGTTCTGCACATGCATTCCAGAGAGTATAAAAGGGTATACGCCCTTTTCAGGGCAACTTGTCAAAATATATTTTTTAAAAGTGTTAGTCTATTCCTAGAATTTAACATACATCAGCATGGGTGTGGAGTTTGTTAGATGGAAAATTTGTAATATATGTTTCTTCCTGTGAGTTAGTTTCTTCATACAATTTATTCAAATCTGCAGTGGAAAGATTGCATACAGACATGAGAGGATAATAAAAGTTCTAGTTTTAATTCTAGTTTTAGTCAATAAAGGTCATAAGCAGTTCTGGACTCAATGTAGATAGTAAAGACCTGAAAAGCATTTTGACCTCCAAACCATGGAGTTTGTCCTCGTAGACGCTTTCCCAGCATGAAAATAGTCACGACTATTTTGCAAAATTATTTTTTGGCTTAGGTATTGCAAATATTTATATATTAATATTTTATAGATGTTCATGTCAAATTCAAATGCGTCCAGAATTTAAAATAAGTAAAATCAGCTTTATTTTCCACACTTAAGTTCTTTTTTTAAAGCAACAATTTTAAATGATTTGTTTCACTTTAGGAACAGCAGGAAATAATTATGCAATGGATTATAGAAGATATATTCTGAACAGCTAAAATAGGCAGCACAGATCACTGTGTGGGTGAAAGACAGACATTTTACAAATAAAGGTGCACACTGCTTTTAAATATAATAGCTTAATTTTTTAATTAAATATTTTACTTTCAATAATTGTAAATTCATATGCCATTGTGAGAAATCATAAAGGGCGCACTCATGTTTCTTTTCCCAGTTTTCCTCAGTGGGCACATCTCACAAAATTACAGTGCAACATCGTAATATGGACAAGAAACAGAAAATTTCACAATTCCATCATCACAAGGATCCCTCCCATTGCCCTTTTTTTTTTTTTTTGAGACTGAGTCTCACTCTGCCGCCCAGACTGGTGTGCAGTGGTGCGATCTCAGCTCACTGCAAGCTCCACCTCCCGGGTTCATGCCATTCTCCTGCCTCAACCTCCCACCACCACGTCCGGCTAATTTTTGTATTTTTATTAGAGACGGGGTTTCACTGTGTTAGCCAGGATGGTCTCGATCTCCTGACCTCGTGATCCACCCGCCTCGGCCTCCCAAAGTGCTGGGATTACAGGCATGAGCCACTGCGCCCTGCCCCACTGCCCTTTTATAGCTACACTCACTTCTCTCCTGCCCCCACCTCCACCTTAACTCCTGGTAACTACTGATCTGTTATCCAGTTCTACAATTTTGTCACATCAATAATGCTATATTAACAGGATCCCACAGTATGTAACCTTTTAGGACTGGCTTTTCTCACTCAGCATACTTTTCTGCGGATTCATCCAAGCTGTTGTGTGTATCAATAGCTTGCTCCATTTTATTGCTGGATAGTATTCAATGACATGGATGTTTAACCATTCACCCATTGAAGAACATCTGGGTTGTTTCCAGTTTTCAGCTGTTATGAATAATGCTGCTATAAATATTTGTGTACAGATTTTTCAGTGAACATGTTTTCATTTATCTGGGATAAATTCCCAGAAGTACAAATGCTGGTTGGTATGGCAGTTCAATGTTTAATGTTTTAAGAAACTGCCAAACTGTTTTCCAAAATTGCTGTACAATTTTACATTTCCACCAGCAATCTATGGGCTTCTCTGTATCCTTGCCAGCATTTAGTGTTGTCACTATTTTTTATTTTAGCCCTTCTGATAGGTGTGTAGTGATATCTCATTGTGGTTTTACTTTGCATCGCCCTCGTGGATAATGACGTTGAATATCTTTTCTTGTGCTTATTTGCTACCATCTATATATCCTCTGCAGTAAAACTTCTCTTCATGTCTTTTGCCCATTTTCTAATTGGATTATTTTTATACCATTGAGTTTTGAGAGTGCTTTGTAAGTTCTAGATATCATTCTTTGTTAGATATGCGATTTATAAATATTTTCTCCAGTGTGTACCTTGTCTTTTCATCTTCTTAACAGGGTTTTTCACAGAGTGAAAGTTTTTAACTTTAATGAAGCACATTTTTTTTTTTAACCAGAGGTGCTAGTCACACCTTATTCTTTGATAGAGCATAAACAGAGGCGGGGAGGGAGACAGTGCAAATGGAGAAGGGCAGGCTCTTGAGAGCGAGGTTACCAGCATGCAGGCAGGCCCCCTCTGATGTGAGGACTATCACTTCTTAAACACGTGCTCTGTGGCAGTTGCCATGCCAAGCTCATTTGTATTTGAGAGGAGGGAGAGGATCAGGACAACTTATTTTTTGATGGATTATGTCTTTGATATCAAGTATAAGAACTCTTCATCTAGCTCTAAATCCCAGAGATTTTTTTCCTATTTTTTTCTAAAAGTTTTATAGTTTTATATTTTAAGTCAATTATCTATTTTGAATTAATTTTTACATAAGCCATACGACTTAGGTCAAGTTTCAACTTGTGGCCTGTGTATGTCCAACTGCTACAGCACCAGGCTATCTTCCCTCCACTAAACTGCTTTTGTACCTTTGTCAAATATCAGTTAGATTTATGTGTATGGTTATATTTCTGGGTTCTCTATTCTGTCCAATTGATCTGTGTGTCTATCCCTTCACTGATAATACTACATTGTCTTAAGTACTGTAGCTGTAAAATAAATCTTGAAACTGGGTAGACTGATTCCTCCCACTTTATTCTTCTCTTTCGAATTTTTTTAGTTATCCTAGTTGCTTTACATATCTATGCAAATATTAGAATAATCTTATATTTACAAAAAAGTGTTGCTGTGGCTTTGATAGGAATTATGTTAAATCTGAATATTAATTTGGAACAATTTACATCTTTGCTACATTGAGTCTTCTAATCCATAAACAGGTATATCTTTTCACTTCTTTGAACATTTTATTTCTTTCATCAATGTTTTGTAGTTTTCAATATACAAGACTTGTACATGTTAAAGAGGAGTTCACCAAGGCTCATAATCAAACTATCAAAAATTAAAGGCAAAGAAAAAAAATCTGAAAGCAGCAAGAAGTAAGAAACATATCATATACAAATAAGTCCAATGTAACTATCAGTGGATTTATCAGCAAAAACCCTGCAGGCTAGGAAAGAGTAGGATGATATCTTCAAAGTACTGAATGAAAACAAATTGCCAACTGAGAATACTTAAATCAGTTAACCTGTCCTTCAGAAATGAGGGAGAAATAATAACTTTCCCAAACAAAAGCTAAGGGAGTTCATTTTCACTGGGCCTGTTACTAAAGGGAATTCTTTAAGCTGTATCAAAAGGCCACTAATTAATAACATAAAACATGCAAAAGTACAAAACTCAATGGTATAAGCATTATAGAATCATATTCAGAATACTCTGGACCAAAATATTGGTATGCAAAGCAATTTTATCTCTTGTACAATGGTTCATAGACATCTATTACAACAACTACAACTAAAATAATCAGGGGATACAAATTGCAAAATGATGTAAATTTTGACATCCAAAACATAAAATGAGGGATTTGGATACAAGTGTTAGATTTATATCTAATTATTATTTTTTCTGTGTTTGTGATTATAAATGACCTTGTATTTTTAATTTCTGTGCACACATGTTCATAACCAGTTCACAGAAATACAATTTTTTAAATGTGTATCTTGCATCCCATGACCTTGTTGAGCTCACTTATTAGTCATAGGAGTGCAGTTTTTGTTTTGTTTTGTTTTGTTTTTTAGCTTCCTTGGGATTTCTACGAAGACAATCATTTCATCTGCAAATAGGAAGTTTCAGTTTTCCTTTCCAAATTTGTATGCCTTTTATTTTTTTGTTTTTCTTCTTGGCACAGGCTGGAACTTCCAGCACTATGTTGAGTGACAGTGGTGAGCACAGTGGACATCCTTGCTTTGTTCCCAGTCTTAGAAAGAAAGTCTTCATGCTTTCACCATTAAGTATAACGTTAGCTGGAGAATTTTTATAGATGCTCTTTATCAAGTTGGGGAAATTCCCCTCAATTTCTATTCTTTTGAGAGGTCTTTAAAAAAACATGAATGGGTGTTGAATTTTGTTGAATGCTTTCTCTGTATCAATTAATATCATTATGTGAATTTTCTTCTTTATTGATTTCAAATATTGAACCAGTTATGCATCCTAAAATAAACCTCACTTTGTAATTGTACATAATTTTAAAAATATATTTCTGAATACTATTGCTAATATTTTGTTAGGAATTTTTTGTCTATATTCATGAGGAATATTGCTCTGGGGTGTGGATGTGTGTGGAATTGGGAATACTAGCTCATAAAACATTCCCCCATTTTCTTTTTTCAAGACAAGATTGTTTAGAGTTCATGTTAATTCTTCTTTAAATGTTGTTATAATTCTCCAGCAAAACAACGTGGGCTTGGAGATTTATTTTTTGAGAGATTTTTTGATTATGAATTCCATTTCATTAATAGTTGTAGAGCTATTCACATTATGTATTACATATTGGGTAAATTGTGGTAGTTTAATAATTGATCCATTTTAGCTAAGTTGTCAAATTTATGTATGTAGTTTGTAATATTCCTTTATTTTCCTTTTGATGTCTTCAGGGTCTGCAGTGACATCCCTATTTTATTCCTGATATAGGTAATTTGTGTCTTTCTTTTTTCTTTCAGTTTCACTTTAGGAACAGTAGGAAATAACAATGTAATGATTTACAGAACATATGTTCCTAGCAGCCAAAGTATTAATAAAAGCTTATATTGCTGTATATGTGAAAGAAAAATTTACAAATAAGAGTGGACATTGCTTTTGGTTTTAACTTCTCAAAGGTCATTCTGCTTTCTAATTCTTGTTTTTAGAGATAGGGTCTCCTTCTATCCCCCAGGCTAGCATCCCATGATGCAATCATACCTTACTGCAGCCCCAATCTCCTGGGCTCAAGCGATCCTCCCACCTCAGCCCTCTGAGTAGTTAGGAATACAGGCACACACCACTGTGTCCAACTAATTTTTTTAACTCTTTGTAGAAATATGGTCTGGCTATGTTACCAGGGAGGGTCTCAAACTCCTGGCCACAAGTGATGCTCTTGTCTTGACCTCCCAAAGTGCTGGGATTTCAGGCATGAGCCAGCACACCCAGCCTGCTTTCTAATTCTTAAGTCATCTCTTTACTATTATAATCATAGTGCCCATGAAATACATTCTGCTTCAGGTATCCTACCTTTTTTTTCATCTGAATCCTACAAAAACTCCACAGATGGGCATACAGGGAAACTGAGTATCAAAGGATACTCAGTAACTCTTGGACAGCTTTAGAATCCAGCTCTCTCAACACTTAAAAGCCATGAATACACTTTCCATTACATCATTCTGTCTTTTTGCTATAATTACCCAAAATGTCTTCCTATACAACAAAAATACAGAACTTTTTTTAGCTTAGTTTAATGATAGTTTAAAAGAATATTTTCCCCAGAGTATCTGTAAAAGCAATTACCATGAGGGTTATCACAAAGTAATAAATACATTAGTTGGTAGAATAAAGTTAAGGTTTAAACCAGAAAGATGTAACAATATAAGTACTTCTGTGCATCAATTTAAGATGATGTGAAGTTTTAAGAATAAGCACACAGAACTTCCCTTGTAGTAAAATATAATCAGGGTCATAAAAATCTGTGTCATAATATGATAGCAATAAGTTTTAAAGTGAAGATAAGTATTACAATTAATTTTAGCTAACAAGTTCAACTCCTTTTCTGCTGAGTATTTTCTAAAACAGTCATAAAATGCCCATTAATAAAAGTTTTCTTTTTTTCCTGACCCATCCCTGGCAAAGGAATATTCAAAAGGTTGATATGAAGGGGTATCAGTATGTAAAGCAAGTGTTAAAAAATACATAAACTCAGTAATAAGTTTCTAAATAATCAAGAATTGTTATGATTTATATGTAAATTTCATTTGGATTTCCCTCAAGGAAACAAAATCATTAAGTTCTGAAAAAGTCTCTAATTCTAAAACTCCTTTCTTCATCTTCATATCAATGAAAAAATTGAGCAAACATTTAATTCATTGGTATCCCCAATTAAAAAGTACCTTTATGTTTCTAACTAATTCCTATGGGTTAAACTTATTAACACATATTTGGGAGACAAAATAGGATTTGCAGCAAAGTAGAATTGGATTCAGATCCTAATGTCGGTGTTTACAGTTTAGCATTTGCATTCATAAAATGAGGATTATATAAGCTTCCCCACAGAATTACTGTCTGGATTAATTGAGATAATGTAAATGAAAGACTAGAATAAGGCCTAAATTAGTAAAGGATTGGTAAGTATTCATCTCCTTCTCCTACTGCAAGATTTTAGTATAAGTAGGATCTAACTGAAAGAAGACATTGATGAGTTAAATCATAAGGCAGACCTCCTAATAAATGGCAGAGTCACCGAATTAAATGAAGAGTCCAGCAGAATCTCCCTGACATAATTTACAGAAGTGAGAGTTAAAGGAAAAGGGAAAATCAATAGGTTTGGAAGAAACTACAGCACACAGATTTATTTTTATCAGTGTTTAAGAGAGCTGCTCTGGAAATTGCAGTAAGTGCTTTAAGTAGAAATCTTCTGGGGGGGTCCCTGATGGGAAATAAGTGGCAGAGACCCTGGTAGAACCTCTCTAAATAGCCCACCATCTCTGATTTGGAGGAGTGAGGGCTCACAGCAATGAGGGACCACAGAGAAGGGGGAAAAAGAAGAGAAGGTACACTCCAATTAATCACAATAAGCCTTTATAGAAAGGATGGCATTAGGAGGTTAAAGAGCCCCTGTGGTGACTTGTTTACAGGAGCAGAAAGTTAAGAGGCTGTTAGGAGCTTGAAGGGGAAACACCAGACTGCAGCTTTTGAGAAAGAAGTTAGTCATTAGATATATTTTGCTTTAGAAACAAACCCAAGTGATATAGTTTGAATATATGTCCCCATCAGATCTCACACTGAATTGTAATCTTCAGTGTGGGAGGCGGGCCTTGGTGGGAGGTGACTGGGTCAATCGGACAAATCCTTCATGTCTTGGTGCTGTCCTCGTGGTAATGTTTTCACAAGATCTGCTTGTTTCAGTGTGTGGCACCTCCCCACCAACCCCACTCTCTCTCTCTCTTGCTCCTGCTTTTGCCATGTGATGTGTCTGCTTGCACTTCACAACTTCTGCCATGAGTAAACACTCCCTTAGGCCTCCCCAGAAGCCAAGTTGACGGTGGTGCCATGCTTGCACAGCCTGCAGAACCATGAGCCAATTAAATCTGTTTTCTTTATAAATTACCCAGCAATGCAAGCATTTCTTTATAGCAATGCAAGAACGTCCTAACACACCAAGCAAAACATAAAGATGGATGTTAATGTGCCCTGGTGCAGAGGCATCACCAAACACAGAGAAGACAGAACAAAATAATTCTTCTTGATGGGACTTCTCATTCACGGCTCTGTCATCTCCTCCACTTACCAGATTTAAGAGTAATAACCAGCACTCTCCAATATTAACTAAAAGATAGGTGCCATTCTTTCCCTCAAGCACCTCATATTTTAGTGAGAAAGTCAGCTATGGAGGAGGAAGGTGAAAAGTCCTATGAATAAACAGAACTTCCTATGAACACTTATAACCAGGGATCTCACCTAATTTGGAATGTAAAGAGAAGTTTCTTTAAGGAAGTGACCTTTCAGCTGCCACCTGAAGGAGATGTAGAAATTAGCTAAGTGAAAGCAGCGTGAGCGGGTCGAAACGAAGTGTCCAAGTCAGAAGGAACATGAGATGCCGTGATCCTGATGGTCACAGCAGGAAAAAATAAAGACAGCATATGTAAGGAACTAAAAGGTGGTTGGTGTGTTCAGAATACAAAAAGGAACAAGAAGAGAGAGTATGGGCACATCTCTCCAGAAGTTTGTGAAATCGAATAAAATTGGCATAGCTATGGGAGATACTATTCTATGATGGCATTGACTTCTTGAGTACATTAAAATGCTGATGCAAATGAAGTGGTAAAAAGAGATATATTAAAGAGGTAAGAACAGAAAGGAATTGAGAGTAAAAATTTCCTACAAAGGAGGTAAGGGGTGGAATTTAGAGAACGTGTGAAAAGTCTGATGTTTAGAGAGGCAGAGGAATGCCTTCAGTTTAATAGGATGGAGAAAGAAATGAAGAGATTCAGAAAGGTTTTAAACATTTTTTGGCAAAGTACTGAGGTAATTCCTTGTTGATGACTTCCGTTACTCTGTAAAGTGAGGATTAAATTATCTCAGTAGACTAGGAGGAAAATTAGGTATCTGAGAAGAGGAAAATTCAAAAGTCATTAGGAAAGTTGGCATGCAAGCTAACTGGAGAAATTTAGGTCTGCTGAGTAGTGTTAAGGGCCCAGAAGAGATTGCGAACTGCGAATTTATAACATTAAAATAGGATTATGAAAAAATTCAACATCACTGATCATTAGAGAAATGCAAATCAAAACCACAATGAGATATCATCTCACACCAGTCAGAATGACTAATATTACAAACTCAAAAAATAACAGATGTTGGCGAGGTTGTGGAGAAAAAGGAACACTCATACACTGTTGGTGGGAGTATAAATTAGTTTCATCATTGTGGAAGAGAGTGCGGCAATTCTTCAAAGACCTAAAAACAGAAATACCTTTCAACCCAGCAATCCCATTACTGGGTATGTACCCAAAATAATATAAATCTTTCTATCATAAAGACACATGCACATGTACGTTCATTGCAGCACTATTCACAATAACAAAGACATGGGATCAACATCAAAGCCCATCAATGGTAGACTGGATTTTTAAAATGTGGTACATATACACCATGGAATATTGTGCAACAACAACAACAAAAAGGAATGAGATCATGTCCTTTGCAGGAACATGGATGGAGCTGGAGGTCATTATCTTTAGCAAACTAATGCAGGAACAGAAAACCAAACACCATGTGTTTTCACTTATAAGTGGGAGGTAAATGGTGAGAACATGTGAACACATAGAGGAGAATAACACACACTGGAACCTATTGGAGGATGAAGGGTGGGAGGAGGAAGAGGATCAGGAAAAATAGCTAATGGGAACTAGGCTTAAAAACAGCAATGGGCACTAGGAAAAATAGCTTAATGGGCACTAGATGAAATAATCTGTACAACCGTCCCCCCACACACCTCAACACAAGTTTACCTATATAACAAACCTGCACATGTACCTCTGAACTTGAGAGTTAAATTTTTTTAAAAAGATTATGAATTGATTAACTTATAGACTTAGGCTTTTTCCTATTTTACCTGAAAACAAATGAAACAATTTATTAGTCTCTCACTATTTACTCTTGCACATACACATATACATCCATATATAAATGAACTAATGCTTTTGCATTTATTTCAGTGTAATAAGTAAGGAAATACGATGTGTGATTATTATATAATTATTATGGATTATGTACTTTATCAATATAAAAATCCTATTTATTCCTATGCTTTTTATCTAAGTGGAGTCCAAGGATTAGGGCATGAAGGATTGAAGGATTGAGAGCAATGTTCCAGGCAAAAGCATCAGCAAATGTTTTGAAAGAGCATGGTGCTTTTGAGCAAGTAAAATAAATCTAGGTTTGGAATACAGACTAGAAGAGATTAAGGTGTAAGAATTAACTCTAAAAATAAACAGAAACCTGGTCACACAGTTTGATGACTATAAGTTGACCAAGCAATGGTGGTCAAACCTGTGCTTAGCTAGGTTTAAAAGCTATGAAGTGAATAAACAGGTTTGAAAAAAATAGACTATCACTTTGAGAAACAATCTGGATTTTATGTGTTCTATTTTATTTAATTTTTTCCTCCTGTACAAGTAGCAGAAACACACACACACAGCCATAAGGAAAATTTTAACTTATCTATCTATCTATCTATCTATCTATCTATCTATCTATCTATCTAATCTACCTATCTATCTAATCTATCTATCTATCTAATCTATCTATCTATCTATCTATCTATCTATCTATCTATCTATCTATCTATCTATCTGTATAGTTAAAGTGAACTAAATATGGCCTGAGAAGGACTCCATACTTCTATATTTGAGTCCTTGTGGACGAATTACAACCTAGCTTAACAGGCAGACAAGATGAAAACCTAACTTAGGAGTATGCACCTGTAACAACAGCTGAGTCTTGGCCAATCCCAGCAGCCATACCTCAACCACTCATAGACTACTGAGTGTTCAAACTGTGTTCAAATAAGGCAAAGGCCAACCTGTAACCAGCTGTTTCTGAACCTCGTTTCTAAGTTCTGTTCTATACATCACTTTCCTTTTTTTGTCTATAAATTTGTTCTGACCACAAGGCACCCTGGAGTCTCTCTGAATCTGCTGTGATTGTAGGGGCTGCTGGGTTCACAAGTCATTCGTTGCTCAATTAAACTCCTTTAAATTTAATTTGGCTAAAGTTTTTCTTTTAACAATATATAAACACACACAGATGTACATGTTATAAATTTGCAAATAATCTGTGTATATTTATATTCAGTTTATTTGATAATTAACAGTTAACATTTTTATAGTTACGATACAGTTAACAGTTATTCATATGATTAGTTTTAAAATAATTTTTAATATTCTATCTTCCATTCAAACAAAAATTTTTATTCTAATTCTTTTCTGTTATAAATAGTAGTACAATGAATTATTTTACAGAATTGTTTTCTCTTTCTGGGCATTTCATTGATGCAGACAAGAAAGTACTAGACTAAAAGTAGTATGCTTTTCAAGATTCTTGATTCACATTACCAAGAAAATGTATAGAAACATTTCCACCATTGGTCTATGAGACTATCACTCTGTGCCTGCATCACCACGACTTTACCATGTGTTTGCTAAGCACAGGATATATTTTGTTTCTAAAAGTTTTAACTACTTCTTAGGTTACGTCCTAACTGTATTTTGCATTTCCTTGATATTCAGTGCTGTTAGTCATTTTTCCTTTTATTTGTTATTCATCTTTTCCTTTCTTAAATTGTCTACTTATATTCTTTGTTCATTTTCCTCTGTGGATGTGTTAGTCTTCTTTGTGGTCTGGTAAGAGCTCTTTGCATATTAACATTTTAACAATTTCGCTGTTATTTATTATCTCTATAGCATGAGTTACTTGTTTTCCATTTTATTTAAGTTTTTTTTTTTTATGCAGGGCAACTTAATTTCTATGCAGTCAAGGTTATTTATCTTTTCCTTTGGTATTACTTTCACAACTTTTGTGTTAAGTAAATGATTGTATCTGTAAGATTAAGTTCGAAATATTGACAGTCTGTGCCTCTATCTTTTCATACATTTTGTTAGTTAATAGAGAAATGACTACTGAGCTAATCATTTGTAACTGTTGTGACAATTACAAATTGTCACAACAAGGAAGAAAGAGAAGTGTAAAGATAAGAAGATAAGAAAATGTGTCTCTCAGAGTTGTTATTAATCACTGTCAATATTTCATTAGAGTGCATTGCCTAATGTCTGTTTACGTAATTTAACTCATTTGAAATAGTCTTTTCCCTCACAGATTTTGACTAACTTAATGACCCACTTAATTTATTATTTCATGTATAATTGCAATTATTATGTAGATATCTGTTTGTGTTGATATCTCTGTTGTATTTTTTATGGAAATCAATAGAAGATATAAAATATTTTTGGATCTTTCTGATATTCAAAAAATATTTTCAAGAAAAATTATCTTAATTCAAATAGATATTAAATTGGTACTATCAAATAGATATTAAATGCTAAATTGAATTGGTACTTGACTCAATTCAATTTAGCATTTATGACTTGCTGTCTTATACAACAGTTCTAAGAATTCATGCCAAATTATATTAGTTATTTCTGTGTCCATTTAGCAAATATTTATTGTCAAGTTCTTGGCTAAACCAAGAATCCTAGAAGAGAAATTTCACAGACTAGTAAGAGATTATTTGCAATTTCTGCTTTTAAAATAGTAATATAATTAATATACTTTCCAGAAAATTTTTCCATCTTCTTTGATGCATAAGTAGAATCTTACAATACACATATAAAATTATGTGAAAGTACATACATAATTCTAAGAAAGCATAGCAGAAGGGCTAGAAACCCTTATGTTTAACTATCTACATGATATCTACAGGGTATCTAAAACTTGTACAAACCAAACAGATATTTGATCCTTGCTCCCCAATTCCAGCAACATCAAAACCAACACAATGAAAATCACTGATTTTTGCCTAGATCTCACCATTTTAGTAAATGGCATCATGATTTTTCATAGTGACTCAAGCCATAAATCTGGACACGCTTGATTCATAACCTGTATCTCCTAAATTCAACTCTACGGTAAATACTATTCATTCTATTTTGAAAACATGTCCTAAAACCATTCATTTCCCTATACTTCAGATTTACCCACCAATCCAAACAACTGTACATATTCTCCTGGACAGCTACAAAACCTCCTAATTGTTTCCCCTATTTTCCTCTCCATAAGGTATTCTCTAGCCAGAGTTATTTTTTAAAAATGTAGATCAAATCACATCACATTCTTGCTTAATGCCCTTCAATGGCTTCTAATTGCACTTGGAGTAAAATCTACACTTCTTACCATGACCTCATTGGCTCTCTGTCTTCTCTGGTTTCATCTCACAGCGCTGTGCCCTCACACTGAGCTCCAGTCATGCATGCCTTCTGTCTGTTCCTCTGCTCCAGCTTCATGTCTTCATCTGGGTCTCTGTATTGCTATTTCATTTCTCTGCTTGCAACATTCTTCCCCTGACTCTTTGCATGGCTGTTTCTCCTCATTCATGTTCCAGCTTGAATACCACCTCTTCAGAGAAGCCTTCTCTGATTCCAAGTAGTGGCTCCTCCTCCAAATACTGTTTGATTCTGTGTAGTTAATTCACAGCCCTGATCACACTTTGAAGTTATATTCTTTATTTATTGTTCACTTGATCATTGAATATTCACCTCCTCTTGAATAGAAGCTCCTTGAGGATAGTGAACTCTTTTGTCTTGCTCACTGTTATTACCTGTACCTACGATGAAGCCTGGTATATGGAGCACACTTAGCAAATATGAGTAAAATGGATGAATGAATAAGGGCATCTCAGTGAAGATGGGGTGAGAAAGGGTTATGCCAGCTAGTGCTTGGATCCTATCTAAAAGAATGAACAGAAGTTAACCAGGTAGCGAAAAAGAGGGAAATGCATTCTAGACTGTATTGGAAAGGGTGCAAGAACAAGTTTCCTTTGGAGAGTTGCAGGAGTTTGGGATGATTGCATGTTGGCAGTGCTGGTGATAAACAGGAGCCCAGTGCGAGAACATTAATGGACTTTTATGTCTTATCGAGTAAGAAGTTTAGAGGTTGTCATGAAGGTAGGAAATCCTAAAGGATGTTATAAAAGTGAATAACATAATCAGGTTGACAATGTAATAAGATCACTCTCCACACAGGGGAAGTAGTCTGGCATTGGGTGAGTAGGGTATCCTTGTAGGGTAACCTCATACTGGCAGTGTGAGGAGGTGTCCACATGTGGAGGGCAGCCAGGGTGGAGTCAAAGCACTGTAAAGGTGAGAGGGATATCCATCAGGGTCCAATCAGGCATAAGGGATCAGAACATACACAAATTAAGGAGCAAGATGGATGTGTGTGTGCCATGCCCTGAGCAGGAGGTGTCCATGTGCAGCTTTACTGGCATGCGGTATCAGAGCTCAAGTGGGATAAGGCCAGTGTCCATATTTGGAGATGACCCTAAATGAGAATCAGGACCTGATAAAATAACAAAACACACTATGAATAAAGGAAGCTAGGTTTCTGACTGTCAGAGAATAGAGTACAAATATAAAAATGAATTCTGTGTTGTTTAGGTCGAAATCACATTACATCTGTGAACTCATGGCTTTCAATATACGTAGAGATGGATGAACACAAATACAGATGTTCATGTGCATGTGTATATTTGTGTATCCATACCCAGACCCACATGCATATGTATATGTACATACTATGCTTCTATACAAATATCATCTAGCCCTGCCCACTGAGAAAGTCTGAGAACAGTGACATCCCAGTAGCAATTAATATACTTAGTGCCTAAATCTTGGCATCAAACTACAATTTTATACTAAGAGGAAGTAAAGCTTCTTGGAGAAATAGCTGATCCCACATCTAGGATTGGAAAAGCATATATGACATAAGCCTAGAAATCCTGATGTTCCAGAAAGTAAGGAATGCTCAAAGAGTGATGGAGTTAAGTCAAAAGGACACAGGAGGACTCGCTTTGGCAAAACTCTAAATAATTCAAATATCAAAACCAATAATAATAATAATGGAGTATAATTAACTCAGTAAAATAGGAAACATGGGTCTCTGCAAGTATAAACAAATACATGAGTAGATTGAATGTTTTGTGAGGAATGAGATATTCACATAGTTTTAAAGTACCTCCCCACAAATATATGCACATTTCACAAGAGAAACAAACAAACAAACAGAGAGAGTAACCTTACAGTGGAGAAGTCTGAAAGAAACCACCTTAATCAAGTGACCAAGGCGAACATCATTTGAAAAATCATTATGACAAATCAAAATCATGCACCAGCTGACAGGATGCAATAAGAAAAATAGAGTCACCTCTGGGTCTTTCTGATAAAGATGTTTACCCTGAAATTATAAGGAGACATCAGACAACCCAAACTGAGGAATATTCCACAAAATAGCTGAGCTGTTATCTTCAAATATGTGACTTCTTTAAAAATCAAGAAAAGGCTGAAGAATTATTCCAGATCAAATGAGATTGAACAGGAATGAAAACTTGATGAATGTATGATTCTAAACTAGATATTTTTTTTACCATAAAACATATTATTAGGACAATTGGTGAAGTCGGAATGAAGTCTTAAGGTTAAATGGTAGTAATATATCACAATTCATTATCTGATTTTGATGTTTGTGTTCTGGTTATAGATAAATATCCTTGTTTGTAAGAAATAACACACCAGTGCTAATGAGGCATTAGATTAGCAGCTTACTCACAAATAGTTCCAAGAATAAAACAAAAGATCTTTAGGGAAAAAATGATCTTTGTATTGTGTTTCCAACTTTTCTGCAATTTCGTGATTGTTTCAAAATATAAAATAATAATTATTTTTACATCCATGAGATCACTCTGTGATAAATGTAGAAGATAAATTAGAAGTAGAAGAGATGACAGCAAGGAAGCCATAATGGGAGCTATTTCAGTAATCAAGTCAAAAGCATTAAGACAGGTACAGTGGGAGTAGAAGAAGAGAAAAGCTTGGAAAGATAGGAAACAGAAGTGACATGCTTTGGTGGCTAATTAGATATAGAAAGAGAAGGAGAGGGAGTATTCTAGGTGGTACAATTAATTGACATAAGGAAGGAAGAGCAGATTTTTGGAGAAAGGTGAAGATTTTGATGTCTGGCAAGTAAGTGTAGTGAGTCTTATCTTCCAAACACTGTATGTTACTTGACCAGATGAAATACATGTTATTGGCTTATTATTAGGATGAACTTCTATTCTCTGGCCTCATGTTTCCACAAGAAGGAAACACCATTAGAGTAATATCCTTGACCTATTCTCCCACTTTTTATTAATTTATCTCCTAAGGAATTAGAGTTACTGAGCTGTAAAACGACACTGGGGAAGCAACTAAGCATGCTTATTACTGCCTCTTCCATGTTTCTCCTCTTCAGAGCCAGTGTATCAGCATAATAGATATGTTCTCTGCTCTTCTGTAGTAAAATCAGCTTGTAGGTTGGCTAGCTGTGCCAGTGACTGGGTTAGGACGTGTGTCTAATACCAGAGTGAAGTTACAGCAAGCATATTCAGTAACATATCTAGAATCACATTGTCCAATCAGTCCTCATGATAATAATAAAAAGTATGGCATTTGGTTTCAATTTGTCTAACTCCTGGATTCTATATCTCAATTGGATCTGAATCTGGGAGAGAAAGAAAGCAATGTGGTTAATTTGTTTCCTAAATTCAAAACAATTATAAAACTGTGTTTATTCCTCATAGTGTCTAATACAGTGCTTAATACTCACTTATTGAATTGAGTTCCATTAATGTAAAATAGGATGATGCTAAAATAATACTATCTTAAAGGGAAAATATAGGTCCTTCTAATTATTTGTTTTTCCATTTTAGGCATTTAGCACCATTGATTTAAAACTTGTTCTTCAACATGGCACAATCTAAAGATACTTATTTTTCCTTTCCTCATAGATAAAAAATCATAATGGTCTTATCTATCTCACATAGTTTCTCAAAGGACTAAAGTAGACAATGTGTAGATACCACTCTGTAACATAATAAATAAATGGCATATTTATTGCTGAGTTTGGGTGTTCCCTTTCTCAACAGTGTAAATTTGTGCAAGATGAGTGCAAAATCAAACCAGAATGGAATTGTTAGGGTCAGCTATAAAAGGCCTATGAAATGCTCTAGATCATGTTTTCAAATTAAGTTTTGTGCATCACTAGTTGCGAAATATATTGATGGGTTTACAGGGGTGGTAGCAAAAGAAGGCTCTGAAAAATCATTCAGTGAAGAAATTGTTTAACCCTGTATTTCCCCAATATATTTGACCATGGAAACTTTTTATATAAGAACCTCACTTACAGAGTGAGAAATCCATAGATATTAGGACATTCTGATTAAGAGGAGGGTGGCAGAATATCTGGCTGGGACTTCCTGATTACTAGAATGCCCTATGTAAATCAGCACAACATTTAAGTAAAAAGATTCTAAATGCCTTGCTTATCCTATCCTTCTCCCTGGACTATATATCTGCCTACTATGATATGGATATGGCTTAGTTTGTCCCCACCGAAATTCAGATTGAAATTTGATTCCCAATGTGGCAGTGTTGGCAGGTGGGGCCTCGTAGAGGGTGTTTGGGTCATGAGGACAGATCCCTCATGATGGCTTGGTTCTGTTCTAGCAATACTGACAGTTCCAAGTCTGCCAAGACTGGATTAATTCTCATGGACATGGATTAATTCCCATAAGAGGTAGTTGTTATAAAGCCAGATACCACTGGAGTTTTGCCTCTTCACATGTGTTCACTTTCCCTTTGACCTTCTGCCATGTTGTGATGCATCACCAGCAGCGGGGCAGATGTCAACACGATGCTTTTTGTACTTTCCAGCCTGCAGAAGTGTGAGTTAAAGAAGCCTCTCTTCTTAGTTCATTTTATGTTCCATATAACGGAACTCCCAACCTCAGGTGTTCCATTACAGCGACACAAAATCAACTAAGACTTCACCGATCTAGCACCTATTCAAACATAAAGGTCAATTTGAGTATTTCCTCTCTGGAATAGTCTTCACTGCCCTTTCCCCAACGATTCTTAATTAATTCAGGTGGTACTTATTGACAGCCAATTGTGAACCAGGTACTGTTCTAAGTGCTGAAATTGAGCACTTTATAAACAAGGAAGGAAGGAGGGAGAAAAAGAGGGGGATGAAAGGAAGGAAGGTAGGAAGAAATAAATGAAAGAAGTTCTTATTCTCATGGAATATCCATTCCAGGTGGGAAAAAAGACACTGAACAAATCAACACATAATGTTAGTTCAGGAGTGAAAATTGTTATAAAGGAAAATAGCATAACAGAGACAGAAAATACAGTGGTAGCTATTTTATATTCAATGGTCAAAAAGGGCATCTCTCATAAGGTAGAAAGGATGATAATTAGCAGTGTTAAGTCTCTGGGAGAAGGGTGTTCCAGACAATTCAATGATAAGTACAAAGAACCTAAGGCACGAGCTGTTTGGCTAATCTAAGGTGATGTTGGGAAGATGACATGGCTAGTGTAAATTAAACAATGTGGAGAATGGTAGGAGATGGGTTAAGAGGTTTTAGAGAGTCAGATTAAATTGGATGTCATGCATCTTTACTTTCAGTGAGATGAGAAGACATTGGAAGGTTGAGCAGATGAATAACGTGATCTGATTTATATATGTGGCCACGTTACAAAAGGACAAGAGCACAATAATCAATGCCAGTAACAAGATATGAAGCTTTTTCAAAGGTCTAGGTCAGAGATGTTAGTGGCTCATACAATAGTGATAGATGACAGATAGTAAGATTCAAGATATATTTTTAAAGAAAAGTTAGAGGACTGATTTTGAACGTTTTGGTCTCAAGATCCCTTGATGCCCTTAAAATTAATAACACTAAAGATCTTTTGTTCATGAAAGTCATATCTGTTAATATTTATATAAAACTAAAATTAAAATTCTTTAAGCATAAGAATGCACAAGTGTGCATTCCATTAGCCATCAGAGGTATGATATCATCACTTGCCATATAGCTTCTGGAAAACTCCATTTAGAACTCATGTACAAATAAAAGCAGAACAAGGCAAAATGTCTTTGTATTATTATGAAAATATGACCTCACAGACCTTTTGAAAAGGTTTTGAAGCCTGCTAAGAGGTCCTGAACCACACATTGAGAACTGCTGGCCTAGAGGATTTTTTTGATGGAGTGGATGTGAGGTGAGAGAGAAAGAAAGAAATCAAGGATGGGGTCAAGTTTTTAAGCCTGAGCTGCTATTAACTGAAATGCAAACTGCAGTGCTATACAGGTTAAGTTTAAGACATCCCACTGACGTTTAGAGTAGCCTGCTGGATAAGAGCCTGGAGTTCAGGGGAGTGGGCAGGCCTGGAGATATAAATTTAGGAGTAATCAGCACATAAACAGCATTGAAAGCTCTGGAACTGGATGAGAACACATGGGGATTGAATGTAGACTAAGAAGAGGTCTGAAGATGATCCTTGGGACATTGGATCAATGAACTCCATCAGTGAAATTCCAAAAGTTCTCTATTTAGAGCACAGTCTCCTTTGGTTGGTTTAAAGTTCTTTTAGGATAGAATCCATATTTTAGTTATTTTCATATTCAAATCACCGCTTAAGATGCCCAGAATATGGTAGGCACTCGACTGTGTTTATTGAATGAATGAATGAATGAATGAATGAATGAATGAATAAAGTAATGATGTCCCTTGTGGTACTTTCACAGCTAAATTCCAGAATTTTAGAACAGGCAAGATTGGGAAGTTGGAATAATTAGGTTCAGATTCATACAGTAGATATACTATTCATTGTATAGTCAAAAAGATTTCCTCGAACTTGGAGGAAGATGTAATTGACTGCACCTTGTGCAGTCAATAACAAGTGACCTAAAGGCAAGGATAGACTATATTTCAAATTCTAGTCTGCCGTTTAAGATATTTAAAGCAATATTGCCAACTCTACTTTCTGATCATTTTATTTTGCAAGGAAATTTTTCCCAGAATATTTTTTCTATCTATGCATTCTTTTATTTAATTACACATTAAATTTAACCAGCTTTACAGACCAATACATATATATCTACAAAGGATGTATTTCATTTTTGATGAATATACTATGGCTTATTTAACAAGTTCTCTTTACTAATAGGCATTAAGATTTCCAATAAATATTTCTACAATGAACATCCTTGAGCATATTTTTATTTATTACCATTTTAATAGCCACATTTATTTTCACTATTCTCACAGTACATCTGTTCTTAGCCACTCATGTGACTTGAAAATACTTTTAAATGTCTACTTAACTAACATTTCCTTATCTTTATGATGATTCATTTGCATCTTTTCCAAAACTTCAAGTTAATGTCTAAACTCAATTTTCTTTTGTTTCTCTTCTTCTATTTTTATTTTAGGTGCCAGGAGTACATGTGCATCTATGCATTCTCATTTAGGCTGTCTAGACATGCTTTAGGGGAAAAAGCTGAGCCAAACAATGACACCCACTGAGAATTTTATGCATGTGGGAGAAAAACCCCTGAATAACACAAAAGGAAAACACAATATTAATACAGTCTTGCTATTAATGGCAATGTGGCACAAAATATAAAAAATTACATTTCATGTTCAGGAAAAAAAGATAAAAAAATTTTTTACATGCAGAAAGTGCCAAATAACAAAAATTCTCCATATTCCTGTAAAATAAACTCACCTGTAATTTCATCAAATGAATAGAAATGAGGATGAATAATATTCCACTGGCATATAATTGGTATGACCACTATATGGATTGATGGTGATTTTAATCATCAATGGAAGATACAATTTATAGTGGTTGTTTTCTGGATTCTGGCTTTTCCCTCCCCTGCATTAGGTCAGCCTGACCCTGTACTGTGCCATTTATCCGCACTGACTCCTCCCATATCCCAAATTTCAGGAGTTTATACTTCCTGTGGCTCACTTAAGCAGAGGCATCTAAAGAATGAGATGCTTGAAGGCGAATATCACCCCATATGTAGCCAACATCATCTTAAGTAGGTTCCAATGATTTAGGGAACTTTAAAAGGTTCCCAAATACATTTTCTAAAAGCCCCAGTTGCCGTGATCAGAGCTACTTGTGGATGAGACAGAGAGTTAGAACATTACTTCTCAAAGGTCTTATTTCAATTGTAGGTAAACATGATCTAATCACCATTATAATAACAAGTTGGGCCACTACAGGACTTTACAACTTACACAGTACCATGGCACCTTTTATCTGGTTTGAGTCTGACTACATCCCTGAAAAGTAGGCAAGGCAAATACCATTCTCACTTTGCTGAAAAACTGAGGGTGAGAAGGGTAATACAGAGTGCATGTGACAGAAGAAAGATTGGAGTTAAATTCCGTTTAAAAAGGCAGCTACGGCCGGGCGCGGTGGCTCAAGCCTGTAATCCCAGCACTTTGGGAGGCCGAGACGGGCGGATCACGAGGTCAGGAGATCGAGATCATCCTGGCTAACACGGTGAAACCCTGTCTCTACTAAAAATACACACACACACACAAAAAAAAAAAAAAAAAAAAAAACACAAAAAAACAAAACTAGCCGGGCGAGGTGGCGGGCGCTTGTAGTCCCAGCTACTCCGGAGGCTGAGGCAGGAGAATGGCGTAAACCCAGGAGGCGGAGCTTGCAGTGAGCTGAGATCCGGCCACTGCACTCCAGCCCGGGCGACAGAGCAAGACTCCGTCTCAAAAGAAAAAAAAAAAAAAAAGGGCAGCTACAAGCAAAATTTTGTACAAAATTCCAGTAGACCACCCATAGCCTACCAAGAATACCAGGTTAAAAATATTTGCCCTCAGATAGACTGATTTAATTGGTCAGGGGTAGAACTCAGGCATTTTTTTAAAAAGCTTCCCAGGAAATTCATATTTGTCCAGAACAACTTCAGCAATTCATATTTGTCAACGTTGACTGTTGGGTCCTGTTGACTTCTTTCTCATTTTTTTTCCTTTCCAAAATGCTCTTTGTTTTACCTAATATTATTTTCTATTATAACTATCTTTCTGTTTTTAGCCTTCTCTTCTCACTCAGCTTTTGTCGCAAGTCTGGAAATTACTGAATACAGTCTTCTTTGGCTCTTTCCTTCAGGCTACATATTTTGGCCATCTGTGTTTCTGTTCTGCCTCCTTTTTCAAAACTATTATTCTCTCCTGAAGCTTCACTCTTCTAGAATATCAATATTCCACCTCGATTATTTTCTACCTAACGAGCTAATTAGCAGTAATGGAAAAACTACTGGAGTTAGAAAATCAGAGATCTTCCAGTGAGTCAGTGGATGTGTAATACTGAGAACATTATTCAAACTCTCTAAGCCTCAGGCCCTATCAGTAAAATAAGGGAAAATATACCTACCTGATAGAATTTTTATGAGAAAAAAAAGAAATACATACTCAATCATGGGAATAAACGGCTCAATATTCAATAATAAAAATATTTTTAAAGATTATCTCTTTGAAGTTATTTTTATTCCTTATCTATTTTTTGTTGCAACCCAATACAATATTCTGCACTCTTTCCAAGTTATATGCCTCTGTTTTTTACATACCCACTCTCATTTCTAATTTTAAAATTTAGAATATATACTCTATAACCCCACAGTGCTCAGAAAAATGTTATTCTGGATTTGGCAATAATTTTTTGTAACCCCAGTTCTAAACTCTTAACAATGGCAGGGAGAGGTGCTATGGCTTATTATTAAACTGCCTTATTGTTAGCTCATCAATCATACACAGGTCCAGAAAAATATTCAAAATGTTTCTTTCTTTCAGGTTGAGTAGGCACCTGATCTCAACACGGTCCAGTATGAGTAGGCATTCAGAAATGACTCATCTTTCCTCCAGTCATCTCCTTTAGTGTTTTAAGAGCTCTGGGCCTTTGACCTTTCTCTTCATTTTCTTTACCTCTACAGCCTCTTTGCTCCTTTTTGCTATGGTCCCTCCTTAGCTGCAAAATAATGCAGCCTGGTGTTATTTCATTCTGTTGAATTCCGTTTAGGATGAGGTTTTGGGCTAGTGGTGAGGTTTGGATGGTACTAGGAACATCTAAAGCCAATCGGAGTGTCTTTTCAGCTGCTATTAACAAATACCATAAAGTTATGGGGTCTCTCACAGTTCTGGAGGTTGAGAAGTCCAAGATGAGGTTTCCAGCTTGGATGGATCCTGGTGAAGGTCCTCTTTCAGACTGCAGATTGCTGAGTTCTTGCTGTGTCCTCATGTGTTGCAAGGGTGAACAAGCTCCTATGGGCCTCTTTTATAAGTGAACTAATCCCATTTATGAGAGCTCTGACATCTGACCTAATCCTCTCCTAAAGGCCCCACTTTTTAATACTATCACATTGAGGATTTGAATTCAACAAAGAAATTTGGGGGAAATACAAATATTCAGATGATAGAACAGAATTTCAAATTTTCCAGATTGACTTCTTCTTAGGATATCCTTATGCTCATTATGCTAAAAATCTCTGTTCAATATTGAGCCCATTTAGATGACTTATCTGTGGTATTGTGCCAAAATAGCCTCTTTTTCTGCCCGTGGTCACTTCTCAAGAGCCCCCTTCTATTTTAGACATGATTTCTATCATGCAACAGGGAAAGGAGTATATAAACCCATCTAGCTACAACCATCACCAAGAGCACAGACCAAGAATTCAGTGTTCTGTCAACTGCTGATGTTAGTTTGTTTGAACTTTGGAACTAACTGGATTTATACACACCTCCTAAGAAAATATTTAACAGTTCAGTCCCTATCATATATGTCTCTTCAGTCAACTTTTAGGCTCTTTCTCATTCTCTACACCCAGAAACTGTTTCTCCACCTCTGCTCATCCTTTAACATGCTGTCATACTGCCTTATTTCCTTTTACCATCAAACTATTCAAAAGATTAGTATACAATCAGGGTATCTTTCCCCACTCTTCAATTTCTTTCATCTTAAGGTTCTACATTCTTCACTTGAAGGACATTGCATCCTTGAAGGTCTCTGCCCTCATAATTGTCAAATAAACTGAAATTTTGGTCTCTCTTCTCCTACTTTTCTGGAAGTTTTGACAATGTTGACCAATCACTTTAAAAATTTTTTACTTTATGTCCACAGTAACAGTTGTCTTTCTTCTTGTATTTTTCTCAATGATTCTCTCTTTTGCTAAAGACTTCTTTCTAAAGTACATGTGAGGAAATGACTTAAATTCCCAGTTCTCAACTTCCTCACCTATAAAATGAAAATACCCATTCCAAAAGAATCATGAACATTAAATTATATTAGGTACTCCAAAATATAATTATCCTCCTTTAGTGTAAACATTTATCAGAATTCTGTCTCTAGTACTATCTCTCTTCATCATCAAATTTTATGAACTAGAATAAAATCTTTACCTTAATCCCTCACCTCTCTCCAGAGCCCCATATCAATATTTCCAATTTATATATCACGTTTCATGTTCAGTAAGTCTACAAAACCAAATTTATTATGTCATCTTCTCCTTCATCCAAATAAACATCTGTTCAAGTCTTTCTTATCTTTATTAGTAGCATTCCAAAATCCCAGTCAACAAAGCCCAAATCATTAGTCATCTTTGGCTTCCTTAGATCTAATCCATCTATCTACCACTAATGCTGTATCCAAAGTGTCTCTTGCACCAAAGACTATATAAAATGTATAAAACATTATAGCCAAGTGTTATTTATATTAACATGCAAAGTAAAACAATGTAATCTGCCATATCAACAGAACCAAGAATACATGCAATAAACTAATAGCCTATATTGTAGTTAACGTTGAAACATTGTAACATTGTCTGCTTTCTCCAAAGATAGGGAACAAGGCAATAATTTTTGGTTTTACCACTTCATTGCATCATTTTACTATAGTCACAGCAATAAGAAAAAGACATAAAAGGCACAAATATTAGAAAAAAGTCAAACTATCATTATTCTAAGATGACACAAAAAATCTCATGGAAGTTATTTTTTAATAAAGCAAAAAACCACTCTAGCACTTAAATAAAATTAAAATGGTAAGATAAAACTCAACTGCATTTCTTTTTTTCTTTTGCTTTTTTTTTTTTTTTTTTTTTTTTTGAGGACGGAGTCTCGCTCTGTCGGGCCCAGGCTGGAGTGCAGTGGCCACGATCTCAGCCTCACTGCGCAAGCTCCGCTCCCGGGGTTCCGCTATTCTCCTGCCTCAGGGGCCTCCAGAGTAGCTGGGACACAGGGCGCCCACCACTCGGGTGTTTTTTTTTTTTTGATATTTTTTAGGTAGAGACGCGGCGTTTCACCGGCTAGGCCAGGATGGTCTCGATCTCCTGACCTCGCTGATCCGCCCTGTCTCAGGGGCCTCCCAAAGTTGCTGGGCATTACAGGGCTTGAGCCACGTCGCGGCCGGGCCCTCAACTGCATTATATGCCAACGACAAACAATTAAAATATGAAAGCAATAAATAATACTAAATTATTAAATCAATGAATAACAATTTTTTTTCCATGTGGCGAAAATTAAATCTTGTCCCCTACCTCACACCATACACAAAACAATCTGAGATGGATTATCGACCTAAATATAAAAACCAGAACAAGAAAACTTCTAGAAAAAAGTGGGAGCATATATTCACAACCTGGGACAAGTCACAAAAACACTAACCATAAAATAATAAAATGATAAATCTGACATAAAAATTAAAATATTCTGCTCATCGAAAGCCACTTGAGAAATGTTTAGGCAAATCACCGAGTGGGGGAAATATTTAGAGTGCATACACCTGACAAAGGACCCATATCTTGTGAGGCTACAGAAGAATTTATAAAGAATTACTACAAATAAACAATTACAAAGTTGAATACCCCTAAAAGAAGAGGTGTGCATATACTTCACAAAAGAAGATATAAAAATTGGCAGTAACCACAGAAAAAGGTACTCATCATCATCAGTCACCAGAAAAATGCAAATTAAAACCATAATGAGAAATCATTTCACACCCAGAAGAATGGCTAAAATAAAAAAGTTTAAAAGGCAAGAATGTGGAGAAATGAAAATTCTCACACATTGCTATTGGTGACTAAAAATGGAACAACTTTTTTGGAAAGCTGTTGGGAAGCTTTTTATAAAGTTAGCTATTCATCTACCATGTGACCCAACAATACCATTTTCATTTATCTATATGAAAACATATGTTTACAAAAAAGACTTATATATGTATATTCCTAGCATATTCATGCATAATGGTAAACAACAGGAAACAATGCAAGGATCAATCAACAGGAGAATTAATGAATAAATTGTAGTATATTAATCCAATGGTAAACCACTCATCAGGAAAGAAACAACATGGATCAATTTCAAAACCATTATGTTGAGTGAAAGAAATCCAAACAGTGATATGCACACAGAAAACATACTCACTGTAGGATTACATTTATATAAAGTCCAAGAATAGCCAATCCTAATATATGATGATAAAAATCTGGACATTCTTGCCTCCAAGGCAGGAAGGAGGGCAACTAATTTGAAAGGGGCATGAGGAAACTTTCTGGGGTGATGGCAATGCTTTATATTTTGTTTTGAGTGGTGTTATACCTACGTAAATAATCAAAGTTCATTAAGCTACATACTTAAGATCTGTGTATTTGATTCTTCAATTGTAAAAAAAGATGCTTCACCAGGGAATATTTAAAAACAAGTAACATATAACTATTCATAAAAAGAAGATAACTGGAATGTCAATAGACCTACCTAATATATATTTCAAAGATTTTTTTTCAAGTATTTAAGTATAAGTAAGTAGAAAAATGGAGAGAAACAAAGAGAAAAGAGTAACATATAACCATTTCAGTCACTCTGAAGTTTCACAATCTAGAGGATTTTAAGATGTGAAATAACTGAAAGAAACAAAGGTGAAAAAGATCAAACACAGGATGCAGAACTAACAGCTGTGATTTAGTTAATACATATGCTGAATAAAAACAAACTCAACAAAGCACTGGGAAGCCAGCAGCTTCCAAGTGATTAACTAAGCAGAAACACATGCAATGTGTTATCAGCCCTATCTCATATTGAAAGCAAGGACTCCTTGGTTACAATGGATGCTCTTCTTTCACAGGTAGAGTTACAAGAAAATACACCAGATAAAGGTATACAAGAGGCAAAGGAAAAGGAACCTAAATTCGCTACATCTAAGCAGTATCTATTTTCAGTGAATGAGATGAAAGTTCTACCTTTACCTCGCCTACTCAATATCATTCTTTCCACAATAAAAGACTGAACACATCAGCTAATGGTCAAAGAATTGTAAAATCATGAATAAGGGTCACATTTATATTTTTATTTTCAAAGTTCAATACAAGTTCTAAAAGTGAAATTATCATTTCAACTATATTATTAATTTTTAATAAATTTTTTAAAAGGTCTTGAATATCCATAAATCAATCTAACTTCACACTTTTTGCATTTCCAGATAGAAAGCCAGAATTAGGCTGGGCGCAGTGGCTCATGCCCGTAATCCCAGCACTTTGGGAGGTTGAGGTGGGTGGATTACGAGGTCAGGAAATTGAGACCATCCTGACTAACACGGTGAAACTCCGTCTCTACTAAAAATACAAAAAAATTAGTCGGGCATGGTGGTGGGTACCTGTAGTGCCAGCTATTTGAGAGGCTGAGGCAGAAGAATGGTGTGAACCCAGGAGGCAGAGTTTGTAGTGAGCCGAGATCACGGCACTGCACTCCAGCCTGGGTGACAGAGCAAGACTCTGTCTCAGAAAAAAAAAAAAAAAAAAGGCAGAATTAACAAATATGTTAGAGTATTAAACCTGTGATTAAAATATAGGCTTTTATATAAGCTCACCAATAATTACCTTTTCTTTGGAACAGTCACTCTCAACCATTTTCCATCCCTGACACACCTATGATTTGTCAGAACACAGCAGGAGTCTCCTGTTCTATCCATCCATCCACCCTCATGCACATCCTCTAGTCTCCAAATCCTTTCCTGAAACCTCATGTCCTACCTGAATACTCTCTCATAAGTATTTCCATGTGAATATTCTACTCCTTCCTTTCTACAATGAATGAGGAGGCCCTGCAGGTCATAACTCATATGGAGAAATAAGTCATGCACCAATGTCTCCAGAGTGGAAGAAAGAGTAGCCTAATTGAGGTTGTATTCTTTCTGCAATTATATATAGAGAAAGAAAACACATAGATATATAGCTGTTATTGTTCTATTATATAAATATAGGCTGCATTGGTTCGAATTTAAATACCATCATCCTGAGTTACTTAACTTTCTCACTTATTTGTTTTTCTCCTTAAAGCATTGTTACAACATTTGAGAAAGTTAGAGTCAGTTAATAAGATATGCATTTAAGTATTGACAGTACCAAAGAATTGGGTCAAGATGGAATTTCTGGCTTGAATTCTACCTCTAGATTTCTTCAAAGATTACCAGGTAAACCTAAACTCAATTAAAATATGTAGAGAATGATTTATGAAATAATGCCTCAGTTATTCAGATAATGGATCTATAGAAAAGAATCTGTTTTTCATTCATTGAATGACCAAGTGCATTTACATTAGAGAATTTACATTGGTATAAAAACAAATATATTTAGTAATGAATTTTATTAACATATATAGGACAATGTCTTACCTAAATAGCTTGAAAATGTCAGAAATGCACTAGAAACACAATAACCCCAGAAAAATCTTCATATAAGAGAACCAATGCCAACAAACATGACAGATAGCATCTAAATCTGGGTTTAGTGAGGTTTATCTTGAAGCAAATAGACCCGATCAAATTTCCTTGAAAAACAGGACTTTTTGTAATGAGATGAAGGTGTCACTATGCTACCCAGACTGGTATAGAACTCCTGGGCTCAAGTGATTCTCTGCCTCAGCCTCCCGAGTAGCTAGGAATACAAGTGTGTGCCACTGTGCCTAGCAGAAGAGGACATTTTTTAAAACAATTTTCTCCCCACATATTGAGGCACTGTGTCAAATGTTACCTGTGCCTAAATGCCCCTGAAACTGCATATTCCATACTCCTAAAGATGTGTCAAATTATACAAATTCATGAGGATTTTTTTAACCTCTGAGCAGGACTGGAAGAGGCAAATATATCAAAGTAAAAAAAAAAAAGAAACTCCAAATCAGTTGGACGACGTAGCCCCTTTGGAGTGCCAATGACCTTATCTATAACACTGAAACACAAATTGCACTTGAATTGATGAAGCATATAGGAAACAATTTATATTAAAGTGTTCTATAAACTGCAGTGGATATCCAAAATTTAAGTTCCATTTTATTAATAAGGATGAAGATTATAATAAAATGATTAAAATAATTTATGTTAAAGAAGGAAAAATATTAAACCAATCATTTTCATTTAGACCTAAATAGTCTTAAAAAACATATTTGCCCTATCATTTGGCTCAAAGGATTTATTCATACTCTATATCTAAGTAGATGATGAATGGTATTGATTGAATCCAAAGTCCCCCTGTCTTGGATTTTATGAGGCCCATTCACAATGAGCCAGGTTGAGAACACCACCAATTTCATGTTCTGGGTCCATCTGTTGGCAAAAATATAATGCAAACAGCTTTATAAGTGCTATTTTCAATGAAATATCACAGAACAGCTTGTCCCAATGATATTTCTAAAGCTTGCCTGCAAACCGCCTACTAGAAAATCCAACTGAAAGAGAAGGGAGAAAAGAGAGAAATCCATACAGGAAAGTGACAGGAATGGAAAAAAGAACAAAGGATAAAGAGAGACTAGCTACTGGAGGAAAACAAAGAGCAATGTTAAACGCAGACAATATTCACTGAAACTAAAAAGATAGAGAAGATAGAGAAATATAAAAATCACTGGAGTCAGAATACAGAGAAATAATCACAAACCATGTAGCATTGTCCAGAAGAATGAAGACAAAAAGATCAGGAAACACCATAAAATATGTAACAGCTCAATAATTGGAGCATAATTATTAAAATGTTGTGAGAGAAAAATGATGTAAAATAGCTATTTTTCTAAGTCTCACTGCTTCATGCAATAGGCACAATTCATTTTTCCAAAAACTAATGCAGATTTCAGTGCTTATCACCAACTTCAAAGGAAGCGAACATCCTCTTCTAACTCCCTTCTTTTAATTTAGAAGTCTATTGACATACCACATAAAATAGTCCAAGCTTGCAATATAAGTGATGTACATGCATTGATTCAAATCAAAACACATTATAGGGAAAATAACATCACTCTGGGCACTTACCTGGGGTCGAATGACTTTTACAATATTTTTGAGGGCAGTATCAGGGGATGGAGGTGAACAATCAGGTGTTGGGCCTGTTGAGCTGTTTCTATGGTTACTAGTTCCTGGAGTAGTAATTGCTACCTCAGAGGCATTATCTGCGAATAAAAATAGAACTGCCATGAACCTAATCACTTAGTTTACCTTTTAAGACTTGAAATTAATTTTCTGAACATAAATTGAGATTTCAACTTTTAAAACTGGTATCAATTACAAGATCATAATGAGGAATATGCTCAGTGGTATATTTTAAAGATAATGTTTATTGAATGCTTTGTTTCCTTCTAAAATGGTAACTATCACCCCCTGGAATGTTGTTCTGAGACAAGAGTATTATTATTCAATTCATAATGATAGATTATCCAGCATAGCTCGTAAGACTGCTACTACTATATGAATAACTAAAACCTTACCTTAACTAAAAAGAATATAATTTTATGATATGATTGGGCTAAAGATTTCCCAATAATCTTGTAAATGAGTATTAATAGTTATTAAAGTCAGAGTTTTATATCTCCTTGATGCATAAAACCCAAAGTCAAGCCTCCTCAAATGACATTTCCTAGAAATCCCACAAACTATAGAAAAGCATCCTAGCGAATGAAGCTTGATGAAACACTGAAATTTGTTCAAAATGGTTTTATGATGTAGATGAATACAAAATTATCACCCCTAGATAAGTACAGCATCCTATGTGGTCAAAGCTAAATGAATAAAATTTCAGAATCTAAATTAATCTTCTCTTACGTTCATTATTTAGGAGGGAGGGAATAAAGGAAATATGACTTGAAAATCAACAACATGTATAACATTTTCTTCTTAAATTCATATTAAAGCAAAATAACATCAAAGACACCATTTTAGAATGTTTAAAAAGGATGAAAATTATTCTATAAATAACTTCTGGTAGCACCTAGAAAAGTTATTTTATTTTAACAACGATTTGGCAAACCTCAATAGCTTTTTATGAAAACTGCTACAAGCTCAAATCTGCAAAAAAGAAAAAAAAGTTTACTTCTCTATTGTTTTTAATTAGTTCGCAATAATTTCCTTCCCTAGACAGTTAGCTGAACTGATTGCAAAAGAGACTGAGACTGAATTTTTTATAGACCAGGAAGTTTCTCTGTTCCTGATCGCTGTCTACAATCCCCAGTGAAGTACAGGAATTTATCAAGGCATCTTTACCTCATAAAACACAAAGGGATGAATTATCATACAACTCTACCTACCACATAAAAATATAATTCACTGAGGAATCCAGACAAAGACCCATAAAACAAAAATTTCAAGTATGACATATAGAATTACTTGGATGACTCATAAAATAAATCTTAAATGTGTCCAGAGCACACTCTTCTAAGATTTAATAGAAAAGGTGGGATTTGAATTGGCATCACCATCACGGAAGAGATGGGGTGGTCTTCTGAGAGATGCTCTGATTCTCTCCAATCTAACCCTTCCTTCTTTCATTCATCTAAAAACCACACATGTAAAAACACTTATTTGGGGCAACTATGAGTCACACATTATGTTATGTTCTAAAGATTAACTAGGAAGAATCTCTGGCCAGGGACTGGAGGGAGGTAGGGATGAATAGGCTAAGCACTGAGGATTTTCAGGGCAGTAAAACTATTCTATGTAATGGTATAATAGTGGGAATACATCATCATTATATATTTGTCCAACTCATGGAATACATAAATCAAGAATGAACCTATATAAACTATAAACTTTGGGTGATAATGATGTGTCCATGTAGGTTCATCAATTATAACAAAGGTATCACTTTTATGCAGAATGTTGATAGTAGAGGAAGCTTTGTGTATGGAAATATATGAACTTTGTAATTTCTGCTCAATTTTGCTGTGAATCTAAGAAGTTCTAAAAATAAAATCTCCGAATTTTTTTCAAAAGAATCCCTGCCCTTGAGAAGTATACTGTTGGGTTTTTTTCCTTTTGTTTTTTGAGACGGGGTCTCACTACCATTACCCGGGCTGGACTGCAGTAGCATGAACACAGCTCACTATAGCCTCAACTTCCCAGGCTCAAATAATCTTCCCACCTCAGCCTCCTGAGTAGCTGGGACTACAGGTGCACATTACTACAACTGGCTAATTTTTTGCATTTTTAGCAGGAGTGGGGTTTCGCCATATTGCCCAGGTTGGTCTTGAACTCCTGAGCTCTAGTGATCCACCCACCTTAACCTCCTAGAGTGCTGGGATTATAGCCATGAACCACTGCAACCAGCCCAGAAGTGTACTCTTAAATGTGGCATCAGACATGTAAACAAATTAAAATGCAATATAACTTGAGAATTTATAACAGATAAAGGAAGCATGATGAGAAAAAAAAAAAAACAAGGTGGGGTGGGGGAGCAATCAGACTATGACTTGGACAGAAGATAGCTGTGAAAGGCTTCAGTTTTCAGGCAAGAAAGCTAGGACAAAACATAAGATATTAGGGCATGAAGGGAGGAAGAGCACAGTTGAAGCTGTTATTTCATATTACAAAAAAAACTGGAGATAAGTTTGAATGAGTTAAAGGAAGTTTTATTAGAATATAAGTATGCTTAATTCTGTAGGCAATGAGAAATACTGAAGACTGAGCAGGGAGTGACATAATAATAGTAATAGATAATTTTTATTGAGCATTTATTATGTGCAGACAGTCATGTTAAATTCTTTTACTTATTGAATCTCATTTAATACCCAAATTAACTTACAAAATACGTTCTACTATCACCATCCCTATTTTACAGAGAAATTAATCTCAAAGTTATATTGTCAGTTACGGGCAGAAAAGGATTCAAATTTCAGATTGATGCCATACTACCCTTCTGCTGGTTAGCATGTCATAGTAGGTATGCAAAAGATATGCATAGGTATGACTGGGTTCATAGAAACACTTCCTGAATCAGACTGGCATAGTTAAGGTAAAAGCACACTCTACTTCAAAATATAGTTGAACCAACTTCCAGAAACTTAAAAAGTAGAACATAAACATTATGAAACATAAACAATAAAAACAAAAAAAGTCAACCATAAAAACATCTTTAGGGTATGCCTTTGAGTACTATATAGCATAATATTTAATATTTGGAAGCAGGAAGATATGTTAAGACTAGAGACCCAAGGTAGAGGTCATGATGTTAGCATTTTGGAGTTGATGATAAGTGATTAGATTCTGGACATGTGTTGAAATGGCCAGAATTGTTGAAATAGACCAAGAATTTTTTTGATGGCTCCTGAATAGACAAAGCAACCTTGAACAAAAAGAACAAAACTGAGTATATTACACTACCTGACTTTAAAATATACTACAAAGCTATAATAATCAAAACAAATTGATGCTGGCATAGAAACAGACACATCAACCAATGGAAAAGAACAGAAATCCCAGAAATAAATACACATATTTCTGGTTGATTTATTTCAAAGGTGCCAACAACACATAATGGGGAAAGGGCAGCCTCTTCAATAAATGGCATTGGGACACTGGACATTCACATGCAGAAGAATAAAATCAGACCTTCATCTCACACTATATACTAAAACTAACTCAAAATGGATTAAAGCTGGGTAAAATGGTACATGTCTGTACTTCCAGCTACTTGAGAAACTGAGGCAGGAAGTTTGCTTGAGCCCAGGAGTTTAATTAAGGCCAGCCTGGGAAACATAGGGAAACCCCTCTCTTAAAAAATTTTTTCTTAATTAATTAAAGACTTAAGTATAAAATTGAAGTGGCAAAACTATTAGAAGAAAACACAGAGAAAAACCTCCACAACATTGGCTTGGGCAATGATTTTTGGCTATGACCTCAAAAGCACAGGCAAGAGCAAAAATAGACAAGTGGGATTATGTCAAACTAAAAAGGTCTGCACAGCAAAGGAATCAATGAACAGAGTGAAGAAACAACTTATGAAATAGGAGAAAATACTTGTATACCTCTGATAATGAGTTAACATTCAAAATATATGGAACCCAAACAACTCATAGTGAGAAAACAATAACCTGATTTAAAAATGGGCAAAGAATCTGAATAGACATTTCTCAAAAGAGGACATACAAATGGCCAACAGGTATATGAAAAAATCCCTAACAACACTAATCATCAGAGAAATGCAAATCAGAACTACAATGAGATATCATCTCATCCCAGTGAAAATGGCTTTTATAAAAAAGACAGGCAATAATAGATGCTGGCAAGGGTGTAGAGAAAGGGGAACCTTTGTACACTGTTAATGGGAAGGTAAATTAGTAGAGCCATTAGAGACAATAGTATGGAGTTCCTCAAAAACGAAACATAGAATTACCACATAATCTAGCAATCCCACTGCTGGGTATATATCCAAAGGAAGTGAATCATTATGTAGAAGAGATATCTCCACTCCCATGTTATTGAAGCATTATTCAGTAGCCAAGACAAGGAATTAACTTGTGTCCATTAACAAATGAATGGATAAATGGAAAGAAAATGTAATATATACATACAGTGGAATACTATGCTGCCTTAAAAAGAAGAAAATTCTGTTATCAGTATAGATGAACCTGGAGAACGTTGTAAGTGAAATAAGCCAGGCACAGAAAGACAAATGCCACATGATCTCACTTATATATGGAATATAAACAAAGTCAAACTCATACAAGCAGAGAATAGAATGGTGGTTACCAGGGACTGGGGAGACGTTGGTCAAAGGACACGAAATATCAGTTAGAAGGAATAAGTTCAAGAGGTTTATCATACAATATGGTGACTATAGTTAATAACAATGTACTGTATTCTTTGAAAGAGTAGATCTTAAGTGTTCTCACCAGAAAAAAAAAATGCTAAGTATGTGAGGTAATGCATATGCTAATCAGTTCAATTTAGTTATTCCACAATGTATACATGTTTTAAAACATCTTGTTGTACACAATAAGTATGTATAATTTTGTCTATTTAAAATAATTAAATTTTTTAAAATTATTGATGTGCTGGATATAGGGAGAGAAAGAGAGAAATCAAGAATGACTCTAAGGCTTCTGGTCTGAGGAACTAAAAGAACAGAGCTACCATCAGCAGAAATGGGACAGACTATAGGAGGAGCATAAATTCTCTACCACATAACTTCCAATATTGCCTCCCCATTCTCTCTTTCTCACCTTTTGGACTCTATTTAAGTAATGCTAGGCAGAGTTTATTCTTTTAACCATTTATTCTCTCTTTTCATTCTGTCTCTCTGCTGCATTTTTAATAGTTTCTTCTATTTATTTTCTAGTTTATTGGTTCTTTCTTCAGCTGTGTCAAGGCTGCTCTCAAACGATTTTCTTAATTTTAGTAGATTTTTCCGTTCTAAAATTTCTATTTGGTTCTTACTCAATCGAGTACATGATGTCACTAGTTTGTATTTTTTAGTTCCTAAAAACATTTTCAAGCTTACTTTTATATTAAAATGGCAAGTACAGTTGGCTTTGGTTTTTTAATCTGATAATTCCAGTATCTAAAGTCTTTATGGGTCCATTTCTGGATTTGTGGTTCTGACTCATGCTATCCTGTTCCACTGTTAGTTTCATCATCAATTATGTGTTGCTTATTATTCAACTTGTTGTTACAAGATATACATTTAAGAAACTAAGTCTTTGTCTTTTAATAAATGTTAATTTTTAAAAGCATCAGAACTTACATCCTAATATCAAATGTTGAAGTCTGTGAACAACTTACCTGTGTAACACTAGATCATTTATTTAATCTTTCAGGATTTCAATTTTCTTAACTGTAAAAATGCAAATGATTAACTACCATCTTCTATCATTTATGTATGCAAGATAAAACAAGAGAAAAATAACTTGTATGTTTTCAGGTACATAGTAGGGGTTTTCAATATATGAGTTTCCTTTTCCATTATCAAAAGAAATACCATCAGAATTAAAATAAAATATGGAAGATCAAAGAAACCCAGAGGGAAAACAAGAAAATAAATAGCTATCCTTTTTAGACAACACATCTAGAGTACTTGCATGAGATTTGAGAGCACCATCTTTTAGCTATTAACACAAACTGGTAGGGACAGAATTTAGTTCCAGAAATAGAAGGTGATCCTTTGAGGAATTGTATTGATCAAAGTTATCCAGAGAAATAGGACCAATATAATATCTCTCTATCTCTAGCTATCTATCTATCTAGAAAGAGATTTACTATAAGGCATTAGCTCATATGATTAATGGAGACTAAGAAGTCCAAAGATCTGCAGTTTGTAAGCTGGAGGTGCAGGAGAGCCTTTGTGTAGTTCCATTGTAAATCTGAAGGCCTGAGAACCAAGGAAGTTGATGGTGTAAATTCCAATCCAAAGGTTGACAGACTCGAAGTCAAGAGCCAACATTTCAGTCCAAGTCTGAAGGCCTGGAAAAAACAATGTTCCAGTTCAAGAGGTCAGGCAAGAGAAATTCCCCTTTACTCGGCCTTTTTGTTCAATTCAGGTCTTCAATTTATTGAATAAGGCCAACAACAGTAGGGTGGATAATTTTCTCTACTCAGTCTGCCATTTGAATATTAATCTCATCCGAAAACACCTTCACAGATACATCCCAAATAATGTTTAGCCAAATGTGTGGGCACCTCACGGACCAGTTAAGTTGAACTTATAAAATTAAACACAACAGGAATGATTCATTGCAAGGGCTGGTCTTGTTAACTGCTTTTACATTAAAAGCCAGAAGAAAATGCTGGGAACTCCTGCAGACTGTAAGCCAAGAGTTTCTTGAATGTTTTTTTCTGAGTATTTTAATACATAGTATAAGTGAATAATCAAGTACTAAATTATTTAGAAAAGACTAAGTATCTTCATCTTCTGAATCCATGAGCTATACCATTACCCTGCTAATTTGATTTTATACTATCTTGCACTGTTCATTAACTCTTCCAGACTAGGTAATATTTTTGCATGAAGTCATATTTCTCTCTCCATAGCTCTTAGCTTAATGCAATCCTTTTAAAGTAATAAATGAAATAAAGTAGATCAAGCAAAACCTGTGTCAATGGAAACCAACACAATTGTATTTAATAATATGAAGAAAGCTGGTCTGGCTTTTATAATAAATCCATGATCCTTTCAGAGAAAATCCAAATGAGAAGCGTATTCTAGAAGATATATAAGAGTCTTAAGAAGCTGGTTTATTCCCAAAATATCCTTGATAATATAATTTACAAAAATACCAATTATCCAGTGGACTTGGTAAAATAGGAGCCTATGACCAAGACAGTTTTACATGCTTAACCTACATTTCACATATGCAGTTACAAAATATTGCTGATAAAAAGGAAATGAGGCACATAAAACAGCTTAGAGAAAACTGCAAAATATACTTGCAATCTCAGATTGAAATAACAGACCTATCTTCTAGTCAGATTCCCTTACTACATATTAGATTATTCATTATGAATGTCAGTTTACTTTATAATAACAACCTTTGAAAAAATACAGTTTTTTGATCTTTTAGAAGAAAAATATTCTATGACTATAATTCATGTGCAACATTATAGTCTAGTATTTTAACATCATTACCCAGCATGTGTCAAACAGTTTAAGTATACCAGAGATCTTGATAGATGCTTTTCAGCTGAAAAATAGGACTGAGATTACTTCTGACTGGGAATTCAGGAAAGGTGTCATGGAAAAGGCAAGAGTTATGAAGGCCTCTGACAGATTAGTAAAATTCAGGCAAGAAATGGTTGGGAAGGGCATTCCAAGAGTTGGAAGTAGGTTGAGCAAAATGTAGAGAGATGGGAAAGAGGCGCATTTGTGGAATAAAAATAAAATATAATATTCATGGAGGAAAAACTAAGAAATGGAGGAGTCATATACAAAGACTTTGGGCTTTGAAATCAGAAAAACCTAAGCTGAAATTCTGGTGTATTTAACTTCAGTTTCATCTTCTGTAAAACAGTGCCTTTCACATAGTGTTATAAAGACAAATGAGGCATGTACAGATACATGTGTGGGTGTGTTTGTATATGTGTGTGTGTGTAATACATTGCCCAACACATAGTAAAGTACTCAATAAAATTATCTATTACTATTATTATCAGATATATGAATATAATCATAATAGCAAATAAAGCTAGATAAGTGGCTTGATGCCTTATTATGGAAAATCCTAAGTGCATTACTTGCATCACTAAGTAATCATCAAATATAAGTATTTAATAAATCCTAATCTAACAATTCATGAAGCACAATTTTTATTTTTTGTTGTTAAGTCAAGCGTTGACAATTTTTTTCTGTAAAGGGCCAGATGGTAAATATTGTAAGCTCTGTAAGGTTACATGATCTTTGTTGTAACTACTCTACTCTCTTCAGGTAGCAAGAAAGTAGCCACAGAAAATATATAAGCAGATGGATGTGTCTGTATTCCAAGAAAATTTTATTTACAAAAACAAGCAGTAGACAAAATTAAGTTTGTTGGCCATAACTTGTGGATCCCTGTCTTAAGTACTTCCTATGGAAATGTTTTCCCTCTTATGCAGAGACCTAGAAGAATGTTATATTACACATTTTCATTTCCATATTCATATTACATATGAACATTCTCACTGTGTAATTAAAAACTAAGGTTTTCAATATAAAGCTAGAAATTTTTCATGTATACAAAAAATGGCATTATATCTGACACCAGGGCAGTCCTTTGTACACAGCAAGTGTTCAGTATATGCTCATTGAATAGATAAATAAATAAGACCAATGAAATCTTTACATTTTAAACTAACTTTGTTTTAGTGATTGCACATGACTACCACTTCTGGGAGAGACAGTACAAAAATCATGAGTAAAATAGCCCACGTATCCTGTTCCAGTATTTTCAGTGAGAAAGTGCTCACTATGTACTACTTGAGAAGTTAATGTGTAACAGTAATTTAAGAGAATTAGTTAGTATTCCAAATAATTAACATATTTTACTTTCTCTTAGTGAAGGTTTGTTAAAAATGAACAATTCTCTTAAATATACTGAGCTTGAACTTCCATTACTATCACCAACAATAGTGTTAAATATTCAAGTCGTAATCAGCCAGCAACTTTACCAGAAGAAATGTGTGGTAGACAGCCTCTAGGATGGTCCCAATTGAGCCCCACCTCATGGTATTCACACCTTTGTGAAATTTTGTCCCCTAGGGTGTAAGGTGTGAGTTAAATTCATTGAATTGCTTCTTTTCTTTTTTTCACCATGCAAGACCTACATTTATTTTTCTTATATTCCAGAGAAAAAAAGCTTGATCTTTCATAACTATATAGCACCTGTGGAAAGATAGCAGTATAAAGTGAAATGACAGGCTAATGGAGTCACCTTGAGCTGGGACTCTTCTGCTGGGGACATAGTTATTTAGTTGTAAGAAGTATCTTTTAGTTTAGAGGTAATATATCTCCTCTTAAGTAACTTTTGCTTTCAGCAAACCATAAGAGTGAAAAATAATCCAAAAGGTTTGAAAGCCAAGCAATATATCAGACTGAATCCTGGAGTTAATTCCTTAGTATCCAGCTCAAAGAAAGATGCCATCATTTCGTATCTGAATCACCAGAATAACATCCTCTATTCTTGACCACATTTAACACATGAACACCTTATTCTTTCACTTTTCTTCTTTTTTTGCTTTAGAACTTTTGAAAATTTTCAAACCTATGGAAAAACTGAAAGAATAGATAGTACAATAGATATTTACATTCTCTTCTGGATCCACTAACTTTTAATATTTAGTACATTCTCTCTCTCTGTCTCGCTCTCTCCTGCATTACGTAGAATTTAGTTGCAGACTTAATGACACTTCTTCCCTAAGTAGTTCACTTGTTTTTAAGAGCTAGAGCATTCTCTTTTATAACGACAATACAATTATTATGTTATGAAAATTTATCACTGACAGAATATTGTCATCTAGTACACAGTTCATATTCAAATTTTGCCAGTTGTCTCATGTTTTTCTTTTTTTTCTTTTTTAATAATCTTTTGGGACCACCATTGTACATGTGGTCCTTTGTTTTTTTTATTTTTTTATTTTTTATTATACTTTAAGTTCTAGGGTACATGTGCATAATGTGCAGGTTTGTTACATACGTATACTTGTGCCATGTTGGTGTGCTGCACCCATCAACTCATCAGCACCCATCAGCTCGTCATTTACATCAGGTATAACCCCATCAAAAAGTGGGCAAAGGATATGAACAGACATTTCTCAAAAGATCAAGCAAGACATGCATACGCCACAGACACATGAAAAATGCATCAGTCACGTCGCCCTCAGAGAAAGCAAATCAAACCACAATGAGATACTCTCACACAGTTAGACACATGGCAATCATTAAACAGCAGGAAAAGTCAGGTGCTGGAGAGGATGTGAGAACAGGAACACTTTGACACTGTTGGTGGGATTGTAACTAGATTCAACCATTATGGAAAACGATGGCGATTCCTCAAGGATCTAGACTAGAAGTACCATATGACCCGCATCCATTACTGGGTAATATGCACAAAGGATTGATAAATCATGGTAGCTATAAGACACATGCACATCCGTCATGTTCATTGTGCACTATTCACAATAGCAAGACTTGGGAATCAACCAAATGTCCATCCACGTGACAGGACTGGATTAAGAAAATGTGGCACATAACTACACCATGGAATATATGCAGCTATAAAAAAGGATGGTTTGTGTCTTTGTAGAATGGAGTGCAAGCTGGAGACGCATCATTCTCAAGCAACTATCCAAGAAACAGAAACCAAACACCCACATGTTCTCACTCATAGGTGGGAACCGAACAATGGATCCTATGGACTCGGGAAGAGGGAACATCACGGGCCTATTATGGGAGGAGGGGGGAGGGGGCAGGGATTGCACTGGGAGTTATACCTGATGTAAATGACGAGCTGAATTGCTTCTAATAAAGAAGAGATGAGGGCAGGTGCGGTGGCTCACGCCTGTAATCCCAGCACTCTGGGAGACCGAGGCGGGTGGATCACAAAGTCAGGAGATCAAGACCATCCTGGCAAACACAGTGAAGCCCCGCCTCTACTAAAAATACAAAAAATTAGCAGGGCATGGTGGCAGGCACCTATAGTCCCAGCTATTTGAGAGTTGAGCCAGGAGAATGGTATGAATCTGGGAGGCGAAGCTTGCAGTGAGCCGAGATTGTGCCACTGCACTCCAGCCTGGGTGATAGAGCGAGACTCCATCTCAAAAAAGAAAAATAAAAATAAGAAAATAAGAAAAAAAGAAGAGATGAGATGTACTTTTGGGAATAGGTTATAAAAAAAGACTGTGGCTTCTTTCTCGTGTGTGTCCTCCTTCTCAGATCACCTGCACTGAGGAAAGCAAGTAACCACATTGTGAACAACCTATGCAAAGGCCTATGTGGCATGGTAAGGAGCTGAGGCCCTCATTTCAACAGCCCACCAGAAACTGAACCTTGTTAACAGCCACATGAGTTAGCTTGGAAGCAAATCCTTCAGCCCCAGTCAAGCCTTGAAAAGATTGCAGTTCCAGCCAACAGCTTGCCTACAACCTCCTGGGAAATTCTGAGTCAGAGGCATCCTACTAAGTCTCTCCTAGTTCCCTCACCCTGTGAGATAATTAATGTTTGTTATTTTTGGCCATGAGTAGCAATAGATAACCAATATTGTAAATGTTTGGTTAACGTTTATAACATGGCCAACATGTTTGTGCTACAATGGTGCCTAGACTTTCAGTCTTGTTTTGAAGGAGCTGACTACTTAATGGAAAACACAGAAGGGCAAATATAATTACAAAATTGTGTTATTTATGCTACAAATTCAGCAATATGGGAACACAGAAGAATGAGCCACTATCCAAATGAGGGGGCCAGAGCAGAAAGTTAGGTTATGGGCAGAAAGAGTAAGTGAAGGAAAAAATGTAATAGCCTTGAAGAATGAGTGCCATCAAGAACTCAAAGAGGGAGAAGCATTCCAAGCAAAGAAAACAGAATATGCAACAGGGCAGAAGCATGAACGAGCATTATGCCTTTGGGAAACTATAAATAGTTCAGCTTGGCTGAAGCACAGGATATGTGTGGAAAAGTGAATGAAGATGATGTTGGCAAGATAAAGTATTCAGATGAAAGATGGAAAGGTGTATAAAAAGAAAACAAAATTGCCTTTGTAAAAGATTAAATTTTTCTATTTAGGAAAAAAAGTCAGCCACATTGCATTTCTAAAATTACTTTCCTTGAGGCTATGATCAAATGCTACTTTAATCTATAAAAAGAATAGACCACAAGGCTATAGTCACTTTAAAATTCTCTACATGCAAGAGGCCACATCTGTGCGCTAAAGAGTAGAATGATTGACTAGCAGATTCAAGCCAATAAGACCTTTGGTCTTATCTACGCCAGAGAAGTTCTAGCAAAGAGTCAACAACTGGAAGAGTTAGAGGACATCTAAAAGTCCAAGATCTCAATTCAACCATAAAAAGCAGTATAATGAACAGATGGTTGGGAGAGTGTGCTCTCTCCCACCTTTCCCTTACTTTTGTTTCCTCCTCTTTCTTAACACATGGCAGGGAGATGGTCTTTTAGCATAATAATTCATCAGAGGTATGTTGTAACTGGTGAGCAATATTAGTAGAAATGTTTGCTTGTCTTATAAATTCTCTACTCTGAAGAATCTCAAGGATTTATGAGCAATGCAGGAGTCTTATAGAGTTTTACCTTCCTCCTCCCAGGATGATGCCAACAATGACAATTCCCTGGCCTTGGCTAGCAAGACTGAACCAGAATCCTGGAGAACTGCACAGTTAAGAAAATGAAAGAGAAAGGGAGGCCATAGGAGATGGGTTCCCTCCCAACGCTTACTTTTATGAACTAATGTTAAGCAATGAAGAAAGTAAAAATTAAAGAAAGAAAATATTTTGCATCACATTGGTAATCTGTGGATTCTCTGTTTTACTAATGCACTTGTGCTTCAATTCTTATTTTGGCTCTTCAGGCTCTCCTGGTTTTGAGTCCCATTTTAGGTTCTATGCTTTCCATTTTGTCTTAACAACCAATTCTTTTCTCTGGCTTTACTCTTAGTGGTCCCTGTATTCATCTTCTGTATCTTTCTGTTCATTCCAAAATTATATAAACACCCAAACTGACCAAGACAACACCCCAGCACTAGCCTGCCAGGCCGGAACCCCTACTAAGTGGTCATCGACTCTATGAAAGGAAGTTAGAAAATGAACCTGCTGAGAGTAAAATGGGAAAATGGTGGATAGGAGGAAGGACTAACTTGCAGCTCCAACTCAGACAGACAGAGCAGCATGTGGAGACCCACATCATGAACTTTTGCTCCAAGAACTACCATAGGAACATACCAGGAAAGCCAAGGAAATCCACAGACCTTTGAAGGAGTGGATTGCCACCACAGGCTCTGTGGGGCATCCAAGAAACTGTGAGTCAGCTTGATTTCTCAGCTGGGAGGCTTGTAGCCTGGGGCAAGTTCTTAGCCCTGCTCATAGGCTGCCTGGAAATAAACTTGGTGCTGTTGGCAGGGCACAGTGGGAGTGAGACTGGCCTTTCGGGCTGTGGGCTGGGTGGGAGTTGGGTGAGGTCTGTGGCTGCTGGCCTTCCCCCACTTTCCTGGCGACCTGTGTGACTCAGCAGAGGCAGCCATAATCCCCATGGGATATAACTCCACTGACCTGGTAACCACACCCCAACCCCCAACAGCAGCCACAGCAAGCCCTGCCCAAGAAGAGTCTGAGCTCAGACACACCTAGCCCTGTCCCCACTTGACAGTCATTATCTACGGGCCCTGGTAGCTGAAGACAAAGGACATAATCTTTTGGGAACTCTATGGCCCCACCTACTGCCTGATCCTCCCTATACTACTGCAGCTGATGTGCTACTGACAGCACCCCCTCCTGGCTTGAGGACAACTAACACAAAACCAGTGCACTTAACAAAAATAGAACCAAGGACCCTCACAGAGTCCACTTCACTCTCCTGCTACCTCCACCAAAGCAGGTGCTGGTATGGTATCCACAGCTGAGAGACCTGAAGATGGGTCAAATCACAGAATTCTTTGCAGACACTCCCAGTACCAGCCTGGAGCCCAGTAGCTCCACTGGGAGGCTAGATTCAGAAGAAAAATAACAATCATGTCAGCTCTCAGGAAGCCCCATCCATAGGGGGAAGGGGAGAGCACCACGTCAAGAGAGTACCCAATGAGACAAAGAATCTTAACAGCAGCCCTTGAGACTGAGATCTTCCCTATGACATAGTATACCCAAATGAGAAGGAACCAGAAAAAACAATTCTGGTAATATGACAAAACAAGGTTCTTTAACACCCCCAAAAGAACATACTGGCTTACCAGCAATGGGTCAATACCAAGAGGAAACCTCTGAATTGCCAGAAAAAGAATTCAGAAGGTTGACTATTGAGCCAACCAAGGAGGCACCAGAGGAAGGTTAAGTCCAACTTAAAGAAATCAAAGAAATGAAACAGGATATGAACGGAAAAATCTCCAGTGAAATAGATAGCATAAAAAAATCACAACTTCTGGAAATGAAGGACACACTTAGAGAATTACAAAATGCACTGGAAAGTCTCAGCAATAGAATCAAACAAGTAGAAGAAAAAACTTCAGAGCTTGAAAGTAAGGCTTTCAAATTAACCCAATATGACAAAGACAAAGAAAAACAATTTTAAAAAATGAACAAGGCCTCCAAGAAATTTGGGATTATGTTAAATGACCAAACCTAAAAATAATTGGTGTTCCCGGGGAAGAAGAGAAATCTAAAAGTTTGGAAAACATATTTGAGGGAATAATAGAGAAAAACTTTCCCAGCATTGCTAGAGATCTAGACATCCAAATACAAGAAGCTCAAAAAACACCTGGAAAATTCATCATGAAAAGATCATCGCCTAGGCACCTGAGAGTCATCAGGCTATCTAAAGTCAAGATGAAGGAAAGAATCTTAAGAGCTGTGAGGCAAAAGCATCAGGTAACCTATAAAGGGAAACCTATCAGATTAACAGCAGATTTATCAGCAGAAAGTCTACAAGTTAGAAGGGATTGGGGTTCTACCTTTAGCCTCCTTAAACAAAACAATTATCAGCCAAGAATTTTGTGTCCAGTGAACCTAAGCTTCATAAATGAAAGAAAGATAGTGTTTTTCAGACAAATGCTGAATTTGCCACTACCAAGCTGTCACTAAAAGAATGGCTAAAAGGAGCTCTAAATTTTTTTTAACCTCTAAATCTTGAAACAAATCCTCAAAACACACCAAAATATAATCTCCTTAAAGGATAAATTTCACAGGACCTATAAAACAACACTATGAAAAAAAACCCAAGGTATTCAGGCAACAAATAGCACAATAAACAGAATAGTACTTCACATCTTAATACTAACGTTGAATATAAATGGCCTAAATGCTCCACTTAAAAGATACAGAATGGCAGAATGGATGAGAATTCACTAACCAAGTATCTGCTGTCTTCAAGAGACTCACCTGACACATAAGAACTCACATAAGTTTAAGGTAAAGGGGTGGAAAAAGATATTCCATGCAAACAGACACCAAAAGCAAGGAGGAGTAGCTGTTCTTATATTAGACAAAACAAACTTTAAAGCAGCAGCAGTTAAAAAAGACAAAGAAGGACATTATATAATGATAAAATGACTAGTCCAATAGGAAAACATCACAATCCCTAATATATATGCACCTAACACTGGAGGTCCCAAATTTATAAAACAATTTCTACTAGACCTAAGGAATGAGATGGACAGCAACACAATAATAGTCAGGGACTTCAATATTCCACTGACAGCAGACAGGTCTTCAAGACAGAAAATCAACAAAGAACTATACCCTAGAACAAATGGACTAAATGGATATTTACAGAACATTCTACCCAACAACTGCAGAATATACATTCTACTCATCAGCACAGAGGACATTCTCCAAGACAGACCATATGATAGGCCATAAAACAAGTCTCAACAACTTTAAGAAAATGGAAACCATAGCAAGCACTCTCTCAGACCACAGTGGAATAAAATTGGAACTGAACTCTAAAAGAAACCCTGAAAACCATGCAAATACATGGAAACTAAATAACCTCCTCCTGAATGATCATTGCATAAACAATGAAATCAATATGAAAATTAAAAAACTATTTACACTGAACAATAATAGTGACAAAACCTATCAAAACCTCTGGGATACGGCAAAAGTGGTGCTAAGAGAAAACTTCATAGCATCAAATGTCTACATCAAAATGTCTGAGAGCACAAATAGACAATCTAAAATCACATCTCAAGGAGCTAGAGAGACAAGAACCAAACCCAAACCTAGAAGAAGAAAAGAAAGAACCAAGATCAGAGCAGAACTAAATGAAATTGAAACAAAAAAAAAAAAAATACAAAAGATAAAGAGAGCTGGTTCTTTGAAAAGACAAATAAAATTGATGGACCATTAGCGAGATTAACCAAGTAAAGAAGCGAGAAGATCCACATAAGTGCAATTAGAAGTGAAGCAGGAGATATTACAAGCAATCCCACAGAAATACAAAAGATCATTTAAGGCTACTATGAACACTTATGTGCATAAACTAGAAAACCTAGAGGAGACGGATGAATTCCTGGAAATATACAACCCTCCTCAATTAAACCAGGAAGAAATAGAAACTCTGAACAGAACAATAACAAGCAGCAAGATTGAAATGGTAATTAAAAAGTTACCAAGAAAAATAAGGCCAGGACCAGTAGATACATAGCTAAATTCTATCAGACATTGAAAGAAGAATTGGTACCAATCCTATCGATATCTATTCCAAAAGATACAGAAAAAGAGAATCTCCCCTAAATTATTCTATGAAGCCAGTATCACCATAATACCCAAACCAGGAAAGGATATAAGAAAATAGAAAACTACAGACCAATATCCCTGATTAATATAGATATAAAATCCTAAACAAAATACTACTTAACTGAATCTAACAGCATATCAAAAAGATAATCCACCATGATCAAGTGGGTTTCATACAAGGAATGCAGGGATGGTTTAACATTCACAAATCAATAAATGTGATACACCACATAAACAGAATTAAAAACAAAAATTACATGACCATCTGAATAGATGCAGAAAAAGCATTTGATGAAATTCAGCATCCCTTTATGATTAAAACTCTAAGTAAAATTAGCATAGAAGGTCATTCCTTAATGTAATAAAAGCATCTATGACAAACCCACAGTCAACATCATACTGAATGGGGAAAAGTTGAAAGTATTCCCCTGAAAACTGGAAAAGACAAGGATGCCCACTTTCACCACTTCTATTCAACATAGTACTGGAAGTCCTAGCCAGAGAAATCAGACAAAAGAAAGAAATAAAGGCCATCCAAATCAGTAAAGAGGAAGTCAAACTGTCACTGTTTGCTGATGACATGATGATCACATACCTAGAAAACCCTAAAGGCTCATCCAAAAAGTTCCTAGAAATGGTAAATGAATTCAGCAAAGTTTCAGTACACAAAATTAATGTACACAAATCAGTAGCCCTGCTATACAACAACAGTTTCCAAGATGAGAATCAAATTAAGAACTCAACCCCTTTTACAATATCTACAAAAAAAAATTAGAAATATACTCAACCAAGTAGGTGAAAGCCTGCTACAAGGAAAACTACAAAACAGTGCTGAAAGAAATCATAGATGACACAAACAAATGGAAACACACCTATTATCATGAATGAGCAGAATCAATATTGTGAAAAATGACCATACTGCCAAAAGCAATCTACAAATTAAATGCAATTCCCATCAAATTACCACCATCATTCTTCACAGAACTAGAAAAAACAATCCTAAAATTCATATGGACCCCAAAAATAACCTGCATAACCAAAGCAAGACTAAGTAAAAAGAACAAATCTGGAGGCATTATTACTGAACTTCAAACTATACTATAAGGCCACAGTTGCCAAAACAGCATGGTACTGGTATAACAACATATGGACCAATGGAACTGAATAGAGAACCCAGAACTCAGAAATAAAGTCAAATATTTGCTGTCAACCAATCTTTGACAAAGCAAACAAAAATATAAAGTGGGTAAAGAACACCCCATTTTACAAATGGTGCTGGGATAATTGGCAAGCCACATGTAAAAGAATGAAACTGGATCCTCATGTCTCCCCTTAAAAAAAATCAACTCAAGATGGATCAAAGACTTAATTCTAAGATCTGAAACTATAACAATTCTAGAAGATAACACTGGAAAAACCTTTCTAGACATTGACTTAGGCAAAGACTTCATGACCAAGAACCCAAAAACAAATGCAACAAAAGCAGAGATAAATAGATAAGACTTAATTAAACTAAAAAGCTTCTGCACAGCAAAAGAATCAGCAGAGTAAACAGACAACCCACAGAGTGGGAGAAAATCTTCGCAATCTAGACATCCAACAAAAGCTACAAGGAACTCAAACATATCAACAAGAAAAAGCAAACCATCTCATCAAAAAGTGAGTTAAGGACATGAATAGAAAATTATCAAAAGAAGATACACAAATGGCCAAACAAAATGTGAAAAAATGCTCAAAATCACTGATGATCAGGGAAATGGAAATCCAAACCACAATGAGATATCACTTTACTCCTGCAAGAATGGCTACAATAAAAAAAAAATAGATGTTAACATGGATGTGGTGAAAAGGGAACACTTTTACATTGTTGGTGGGAATGTAAACTAATACAACCACCACTGAAAACAGCATGGAGATTCCTCAAAGAAGTAAAAGTAGATCTACCATTTGATCCTACAGTCCCACTCCTGGGTATCTACCCAGAGGAAAACAAGCCATTATACAAAAAAAGATACTTGCACACACATGTTTGTAGCAGCACAATTTGCAATTGCAAAATTATGGAACCAGCCCAAATGCCCATCAATCAACGAATGGATAAAGAAAATGTGATATATATATATATATATATATATACACACACACACACCATGGAATACTGCTCAGCCATAAAAAGGATCAAAATAATGGTATTTGCAGCAACCTGCATAGAATTGGTGACCATTATTCTAAGGGAACTAACTCAGGAATGGAAAACCAAACATCATATGTTCTCACTCATAAGTGGAAGCTATGCTATGAGGATGCAAAGGCATAAGAATGACACAATGGACTTTGGGGACTCGGGGGAAAGAGTGGAAGGGGAGTGAGGGATAAAAGTCTACACATTGGGTACAGTGTACACTGATCAGGTGATGGGTACAACAAAATCTCAGAAATCACCACTAAAGAACTTATTCATGTAACTAAATACCAACTGTTTCCTAAAAACCTATTGAAATAAACAAAAAAAAAAAAAAAAAAAGAAGAAAATGAACTTGCTAAATCCCCCTATAAAATATCACAGTAGTTGGAGGTGAAATGACATTCATTCTTCCATATTATAGACTTAAATTCCCGTAGTATTCCTTCACATTCATTTAAAAATTAGTCTAATCTCGTCAGACAGCGCTATCATCTGTACTTCCTCATAGCTACAATTTATGAACTTCTTTTTCACTCTCTTTTATTTATCAGAGAATTAGCATGTATCTCCCAATCTTACTTTCCACCCCAAGCCTATCATCATTTTGGGAACTGTCAGTTTCCTCGTACATTTTCAATCAATCCCTTGAGCCTAAGAGTGTTTTGATTTCTACTCATGTCATCTTTGCTTTAACTCTATTCAGATTATCATGTCTGAGGCTAACCCATGTATTTCATTACGAACAGCAACTACTTCATATAGACAGACGTTTAATTTCTAATAACTCATTCTGTGGATACAATATCCAATCACTTCCTCTCTCTTCCACACTACATCTATTGTTTAATCCCATCTCTAATCCTTTTATCCATCTAGTTTCATCCAACCTGTCAACTCCTTTCCATCTTCACATTTATTTAGTTTAGACACAATGGCCCATCATTTAACAACTCGCTTGCCAACAACTACATTCACTCTTTTTATTTTACTACATACACTGAGAAAAACCCTATTCCGGCCGGGCGCGGTGGCTCAAGCCTGTAATCCCAGCACTTTTAAGAAAAACCCTATTCCTATTTGCGGTTGACACTTTAATGTACCACCCAGATTCAACTTCATATATAAAACATGTATTCTCCTAGCTGTATGATGTGTTGCTGGCAGACACTCTTTAGCTGTCAGCTTTCTTTTGGAATTGCCTCAGCTGAAGAGAACTGACTGACCCAAGGCCATGCCCCCTTCCAGGTGCAGGCTGCTTTCAATGTCAGGTTAACACAAGTGTATAATAGTCCTGTCCTATCACCAACTTGGAATGACTTTGAAGAGTCATCCCAGTTTCACAATTCCCTGGGGGGTCTTTGGATGGCTATATTGAGACTTCATCACAGCCTGACCTCTCCAGCTGCCATTTCTGGCTTCCCTACAACAGGTGTTGCCTCCGAAATCACTCAATAAATCTCCTGTATTTAGCTCAAAGTCAGCTTTCTGGTGAATCCATCCTGGATTGAACTCAACTGTTCTCAGTGGCCCCTTCTGCATTTTAACCAATTAGGTACTAATGACTGAGATAGAAAAATCATACAACTACTAGAAATTAATGTTATCAAATGATTTGATATTCTCTGATATGGTTTGTATAGTTGTCTCCTCCAAATCTCATGTTGAAATGCATTCCCCACTGTTGGAGATGGGCATACTGGGAGGTGTTTGCATCATGGGAATGGATCCCTCATGAATGGCTTGGTGCCCTCCCTGTGGAGGTAATGAGTTACCATGAGATCTGGCTGTTAAAAAGAGTCTAGGACCTACCTCTTCTCTCTTGTTCACTCTCTCATCATGTGATATGCCTTCTCCCCCTTTACCTTCCGCCATGAGTAAAGGTTCCTGAGGCCTCATCGGAAGCTGAGCAGATGCTCGTGCCTTGCTTGAACATTCTGCAGAACTGTAAGCCAAACAAACCTCCTTTCTTTATAAATTACCCAGCCTCAGGTATTCCTTTATAGCAATGCAAAATGGAATAACACATGCTCTCACAAATAATTCACATGGTGAAAAAAATACTCCAATAGAAAACTGGACTAAAAACTACCAACAGGCACTTCACAAAAGAAAAGTAAAAATAAATGTATAAGCCTTTTGCCTCAGCTTCTGCTCAAGTCTTTGTATAGGAATGCATGGATGACATATAATCTTCTGGTTTTGTTTTGATTAATGTGAAGACAAGATATTCACAAGCTTAAACATTCAAACAGCATAATATGGTATACAATGATAAATGAGCCTGATTCTTTCCTAAGGTCCCACACCCAATTCCCACTTTGTTATTGGTTCCTTCAGTAATTCATATGGAAAGACAGGAAAATCATGTGCATTTTTCTGCTTGTACGTGTATTATAAATGTGCCATTTTCTTATATGAATAAAAGCATATGTACCTGATAACAGTTTGCAGTTATTGATGCAAACTGGATAACAGTCTTATCCAAGCTCTATTTAATGTCTCTATTCTACTTCCTGTTTTTCTAATTTTTGTTAGAAAGCTGAATTTTATGTTCCCTCATTAATTGATCAGGTACTTAAGTAACAATTAACCTAAACTCCCCATTAACTAGCTGAAGCAGCGAGCACACTGGCTATCCTACATAACAGAAAGTTTAGAATCAAGACGGCTCCCAACGTCAAATATCAGGGCTCTCGCTCCTATTCTAAGAGGCTTTCTCAGCTCTACTCTACTCCACATGATATTGGACCCACTGCTGGACCTAGATGGCTGCAGAAATTCCTAGCAGCCTATCAGACATTATAATAACAAGATGAAATGGAGAGTCATCTCTTCCTTGCAAGAGTTGGCTTAGACTAATAAGAACCTACTCTCTGGGAGGTGGAATGCTGTGTCAGTCCATTTGTATTGCTATAAAGGAGTACTTGACATCGGGTAATTTATAAAGAAAAGAGGTTTATTTGGCTCAAGGTTCTGCAGGCTGCACATGAAACACAGTGCCAACGTCTGCTTCTGGTGAGGGTCTCAGAGAACTTATAATCATGGTGAAAAGCAAAGGGTATGTCACATGGCAAGAGAGGAAGCAAGAGAGACAGGAGAAAGTTCCAGACCCTTTTAAATAACCAGATCTCATGTGAACTCATAGAGTGAGAACTCACTCATTACTTAGAGGACAGCACCAAACCATTTATGAGGGATCTGCCCCCATGACTCAAACACCTGCCACCAAGCCCCACTTCCTACATTGGAGATCCCATTTCAACATGAGATTTGGAGGGGCCAAGCATCTTAACTATATCAAGTGCTATGGTATGATGAATTTTTTGTTCCCACAAAATTTATATGTTGAAATCCTTGCTCCTAATGTGATAGTATTAGGAAGTGAGGTCTTTGGAAGGTAATTAGGTCATAAGAGGGAGTTCACCCCCATAAATAGGATTAGTACCTTTATTAGTACCTCAGAGAGGTCCCTGGCCCCTTTCACCATGTGAAGTTACAGAGAGAAGACAGCAATCTGTGTGGAAGTTGGCCTTCACCAGGCACTGAATCTGCCAGCACCCAGATCTTGAACTTCCCAGCTTCCAGAACTAGGAGAAATACATTTCTGCTGTTTATAAGCTGCTCGGTTTGTGTTACTTTGTTACAGCAGCCCAAATGGACTAAGATGTGGGGATAGAGACAACTTCTCTTGAAATACATGGCTATGCAGAGGAGGGAATCTTCTTGACAAAATCAAGACTCTGCTAGAAAATAGGAAAGGCATAAAAATGTGGGGGAAGAAGTCAAGTATTAGGTTGTAGAAACCTACCAACCTATAAATGTTGGACTGGCAATTGTGTGTGTCTATTAGACATCATGAGTCTTCTATTCTTTCTATGATAAGGCAGGAGTGTAAATGAAAACATATTTGCACATTCAAACTTATTCTCCGTTACCTTTTTTCCTTCTAGCCCCTCTTCTCTCTCTATTTTCCCCTCATTTCTACAAGGTTCTTCATGATCTCCTCTCTCTTACCTCTTCAGCCTCCACACTTTTTCTGTATACTTTTTTTTTTGGCCTTATATATCTTTCTAGCCTTCATTTGCCCGGGGTTGAGAATCAACTCCTTTAGGAGGACTCCCTTAGTCCTCCTACTGTGAGACTGGGAGGAGAGAAGAGTTTACTGAAGAATAAATATAAGTGTGCAAGTATGAGTTAGGTACCCTCCTATCTAGTCCTGTAGATACTGTAGATACTCTTATCTGGTCCTGTAGCATACTGTGCACCTGTTACCCTGACTATAATCTGTTCATAGTTTCCTCTTTTACCTCATTATGATTTCTTTCAAGGCAGACACAATGTGTCTAATTTGTCTTTATATCACCATTACACATTACAGTAGAATTCATTTTATTAGGAGTCAGGACTCAGTTTTTGAATAGTCAGAGTATTATGGACAAAAAAAATTTCATGTTTTTTAAACAAAGTATTTCACATCATTTACTTAATATCTATATTTGTTAAATACTGATGAGAACAAAATTTCAAGTATCTAGAATTTGGCAAAGGAGTTAAATGTCCAACTAAGTTTAAATTTAAAAGATTAAATTGTTTGTTGTATTTCAGATTCTATACATTTTACTTTAACAGAAAAATTTTATTCATGAAAAAGTTCTACTGGCCACAGTGACTGACAGCAGTAATCAAAGCATTTTGGGAGACTGAGGTAGGAGGATTGCTTGAGGCCAAGAGTTCCAGACAACCCTGGGCAACACAGGAGACCACTGTATCTTCAAAAATAAAAAAAATACTGAGATTTGGTGGTACAGGCCTGTAGTACTAGCTTCTCAGGAGACTGAGGCAGGAGAATCACTTGAGCCCAGGAGTTTGAGGTTGCAGTGAGCTATGATTACGCCACTGCACTCCAGACTAGGTAATAGAGACTCTGTCTCAAATAATAACAATAATAAAGAAAAAGTTTGCATTAAAAAGAAATATTAATAAAATTTCCTAAATTGGAGACATGCACTCATTATCCAAATATATCAACATTGGTCTTATTTTCATTATGGTATACCATATCAGCCATGGAAGTTATTAAGTATCAAGCATTAAATTACCTGCCAATTCTTGTTCATTTTACAATCACTGATCTCAGAAGAACATAATCATTACAAAGACAACTTCAAAAGTAGGAGTGACTATCTTTACTGTTTTAATGAGATAGTAGAGCATCACATCACGATTTGTTATGGAGTTTAGTTTTCCTCTTAATTACTATTACACTTCAATCTAAATGAATTTAGATTTCATGTAAAACTTTGACTTTTTGGAAGGTCATGGTTTCTTCACTAGTTGGCAAAATTCCTGCTTGGGAAAGTTATCAATTCCCCAATTCCCCCATAATTTTATACATGTGGTTATAGTTTAATAGATTACTTCTTTTATATGCCCACTGCAGCATGTGAATTTCATGCTAACAAGACTGTGCATTTAGGCACACATGCAATATAGCTATGATATGTCTATCATATAAATTAAATATGTGCCAAGTATTTCATGGAGCTAATACCTTTTACTCAAAATGTCAGTAAACACTAGAAAAACTGGATGGAAATTGCCAATTATAAAACGAGAGTTTTGATTGAAGTATGCATTAGCCAGGAACCCATACTTTGGTTACCTGATATTTTGGCATAAATGTGGCCACAAATTCATCTTACTATATTATTACCATATGAATATATATTTCCTTTGAAATGTAATCATGTTCTCCAAGTTATATGAATACCAATGATAAGAGATCTTACATATTGTAAAAGGAATACATTGTATGGAATTACAATTTATTTAGACACACACATTTGACATGCATTCATAAATCAAATTGAACTGTTGCAGGATTTTCAGAAAGCAAAATGACAACCGAAAGTATAATTTAATCCTAAATCATCTTTCCTCTTTTTTTCTTAATACTCACAGCTAAACTTAACTGAATGTAAAGTTTCTATTCTAAACTTTCCAAATTCATTAAATTATTCCTATATCCTCACAAAACCATGATTTTGTTTACAAGTTAAGGGCATTTTGTTGTTGTTAAGAAAATATTGCTTAAATACTTGTTATACGTCATATATATTTACGAGTTCAAAAGTTCTGGAAACCCAGAGTCCTGTTTTTTTTTGTTTTGTTTTGTTTTTTAAATTAGATGTCACAAAAGGCCTCTGAGCTCTTGATGAATGTGTTATAAGTTTTGTGTATATCTTAAGGGACCTCTTTCACAAGCAACCAGAAGTCCTTTTGTAATTACTTATGCTCAACATCTATTTCGAATTTGCAGAGCTATGATGAGGAACATTCCCAGTTCACACACTGCTTGGCAACTCTGAACTCACTGATCAATATGTCAGTAGACAGGTTTGTAATGAGTAGACATAAAACAACACATCACATATGCGTGCGCGCACACACACACACACACACACACACACACACAATCTTTAAAGTGCTTTGAAGTGCTTACTCTTTGGTCTGCTACTCATGGACCAAATATTATTAAAAAATATGTTGTTGCTACTCTTCCAAATATATTTAAAACTCTGAAATGTAATGCAGGCTTTCCTATAATCTGTGAAATCCCTGCTGCCTTTCAAAACAAAACATTCTAATAAAATAGAGATACATTTACCTAGAAGAGTAGAGCAGCATGAAGTGTCCTGTTTTCGCGGTTGTCACAATTCATTGTTATTTAGTGGTCCTTATATCAAATGCCCTTAGAATTCATAGTGCAGAACTTTTTTACATAGAATGAGAGTCCTATATGACATATTTTAATTTTTACATGGAATGATAGTTCTATATCACAAATTTTAATCCCGTTAATTTAACTAATTACATAAACCTAACCACCACAGTAAATTATAGTATGATCTAAAAGAAAATACGTCATGAGCTGAGACAAAATTTATCTAGTTCTCAGAAAACAGCTATGTTTCCTCTAATTTGTAGGTCTTTTTTCCTTTGTAAGACACTTCACTTAAATATCCTGCCAGACCTTGCTTAAATGCTATTTTTTTCTGCGACATCTTCTCTGGCTCGGTCAGTCAGCAACTCTGATGTTTCTTGCATCATTTCTTCATATAAGATCAGGCTCATTACATTATAATTATTTAGGTATACCTCTGTCTCCCTACAAAGTGTGAGCTCCTTGAAGAGAAGAACCTTTTCACACTTTCTTTACACCCTCAGACCTAAGTATAGTACCAGGTGTTATTAAATATACGCAAGATACCATATCAACTAAGTTAGATATTATAACAAAAATTGGATGTTTTGTAGATGTTTATAATCCTGTTCTCATTTTAACTAATACGTAGTGTTCCATTTTATTAAAACATATCCTTTGATTATCTTACAGCTAGACATAGAACGAGGAAAATAACCTTACTATCATATTTGGAGGGTAAAAGATTTCAAAAGCATTTGGGGATTTTTAAAAAAGTCTTCCAGAGACTAATAAATCACTGAATAGTAGTGACAATACTGTCATCACCAATCTCCTCTATACACTGAGTTTCATGTAGCATTTAAGAAAGCCTATGAGTTAAACTGTGCTTAAAATAAGATATATATTTGCTTTTAAACATGTCAAATTGTGCACGAAAGGAAAGTCCTAGAAGGCAGTATACCAAATGTTCTAAAGCTCACCTCTGGCTGGAGAGATTATGGATTACTTTTATTTTTTATAGTTTTTCTATTTCCCTAATATTCTTCTAAGAGTATGTCTTACTCTTTTTTTTTACTTATATTTGTTTCAAATATTGGCTCTTTTTTTTTAAAGCATTACAGATGCATTTAAAATCTCTCTTATATCCTGTCCTAAACCTATTTCCATGACTCCTTTCAGGAGTTAATCACCATCCTGAAGTTGGTATGTATTATCCGTCTGTGCCTTTATACTTTTACTATTTATGCATATAGTCATTAGACATATTCATTATATCACAGATGTATTGTGTTTTAAATTTACATTAATATCATATGTACAATTCTCACTCCTTTTTTTCATTTACCACTTTCAAGATACAGCCACAAAGATGTTTATAATCCTACTGTTTTCATTTTAACTAATACATAGTGTTCCATTTTATTAAAATTTATCTCTTGATTATTTTATGAATAGACATTTTGTTATTCTTACAAACAATGTTGTAATGAATATCCTTGAGAGACTTAAAGTTTTCAAGAACCATAACTAGTAGTAGAATTAATTGATGGATAGAAGAGTATGTGCATTTCAAACTTTTATGAATTGTCTCCAATGTGGAGTACCAGTTTATAGTCCTATGAGAGTTCCTGTTTTTCTATATCCTTTACAATACTTGATATTGTCAGAACGTTTGCTTTCTTTCTAGTAGATGGAAATACAACTGGCACCTCATTGGGGCCTTAATTTAAATGTCCCTGTTACCTGTGTTAACTATGTTTATTGGCTATTCAAAATTCATCTTCAGGGAATTGCCTTTGCCAATTGTTTCCATTTTTTTGTTTGCTTTTTTGTTGTTGTCTTTTCCTTGCTTTGTAGTGCTTATACCTTCTCAGTATGTTCATTATAAACATCTTTCCCAGTTTGTGGCATTTTAAAAGTATTTTGTGACATGTTATGCTAAGCATGAGCTTTAATGTAATCAATTCTACCAATCTTCTTAATGATGTGTGCTTTTTGTCTTGTGTAAGAAATCCTTCCCTAAACTAAGATGACCATGTGGATTACTTTCTTTAATTTGTTAAATTGAGGAATTATATTGAAAGATTTTTGGTGGCTGAAATATCCTTAGAAGAGTGAGTTAAGTTCTACTTAGTATGATCTACGTTTTAATGCATTAGTGAATTCAATGTGGTAATATTTTGCTTAGACTTAGTACAGCTGTTTTCACATCAGAGATTAATCCATATATACTGTTCTTGTACTCTCCTTGTCCATTTTTGTATGTAAGTCGTGAAAGTACAAAGTTGGGTAGTTTACTCCTTTGTACACTCTCTTCAACAGTTGTATAGCATTGGTATTATCTGTTCATTAAGGTTTGATAAAACCATCTTATCAAACCATTTTGCAACTCTATTCTGTTAATGTCTACTGAGTTATGACTAGTAATTAGTACTTTTCCCAGAAAATTGTACATTTTATGTCTTAAAATATAAAGTGAAATTAATGAAATCAAGTATATCAGTGGTTACACTAAATATAAGTAGAATTATCCCCAATAAAAACCAAAGATGGGGCTAAAACGTTAGACACATTTTTTTTTTTAAAGTTCTATCCTACTCATTAGAAATACATCTAAAATAAAATAAAGTTGGAAATAAATAGAAAAGAAGTGAAAAGCAAAGGCAAACAAAATAACAGAAATGGAAATATAAAATATATAAGGTCATATTTTATAGTTAAAATTTTAACAGAAATAAAGGGAATACTATGTAATGACAAACATAAAATGTTTATAAGCAATTGCAGCATCCCGAGAACTATTTCAGGTAAAATCCTAAAAACTATTGTATCTGAAACAGAAACCAGACTCAAATGCCTTCCATTGCCATTTGTTCAACATTGTCTTGAAGGTTCTAATAAATATATCAAAGTGGGAAATTAAATAATTACTATAAATATTGGGGAAAAGAGTGAAAATATTTATTTTTGTTGATTACATGATTATATATCCAAAAGCCTCTATAAAACTCAAAAGCCAGCTGGGTGGGGTGGCTCATGCCTGTAATCCCAGCACATTGGGAGGCCGAGGTGGGCAGATCATTTTAGGTCAAGAGACCAGCCTGGCCAACATGGTGAAACACCATCTGTACTAAAAATACAAAAAAAAAAAAAAAAAA
>NW_016808815.1:131324-207685 GCF_001698545.2 Rhinopithecus bieti
AAAAAAAAAAAAAAAAAAAACAAAAGCAAAAAAAAACTCTCAAAAGCTTAAGTTTTAAAGTAAAATATATTAAAATTAAAATAATTTTGTAAGGTCGCTGAATACAACTAATATATTAAAAATTCAATACGTATTGTGCATTCTAACAATAAACACCTAGAAATGGAAATGGTAAAAACATTCTTTCAACAGAGTGATAAAAACTATCAAGTAGAAACTACTAAGAAATTCATAGAAATTGTATCTTTTAAAAAACTATATATTTTAGTAAATGTCATGTAAAATGTGAATAAATCTAGGACAATATAAAATATAAAAAGGGCAATTCCACAAAATTAATACAAACATAAAATTAAATTCAATTTTTTTAGAATTCCATTTTTTGGATGTAGTTCTTTTGAAATTGGATGAAATTATCTTAAAATTCATATGGTAAAATAAATGACCAAAATAACCAAGAGTGTATGAAAAATAATAGTAAAAAAAGAATGCCTTTCCAAATAGCAGAAAAGATTATACAGCTACTGTAATTACATTAGTTATATAAAAAATGAAGAGCAATAAAAATGTCCAAATATATAGAATTTTATAAATAACAGAGTATATGTTAGTAGGAAAAGGAAAGCTTGTTTAATTAATAATCATAACACAAATGAAAGAAAATAAATTTAAATCCCTATTGTAACACAGTATTAAAAAATCCAGATGGATTACAGAATTGATTTTAAACAATAAAACAATAATAATCTTAAAATGCATTATAGAAGTTCATTAGTATAGCCTAGGGTAAGGGAGAATTCTTAATCAAGACAAGAAACCTAGAAGAAAGAAAGAAAAAGATTGATATATTTCATTACATAAAAATTGAAGGTTGGGTGCAGCAGTTCAAGCCTGTAATCCCAGCACTTTGAAAGGCTGAGGCCAGCGGATTACTTGAGGTCAGGAGTTCAGGGCCACGCTGGCCAACATGGCAAAATCCCATCTCTACTAAAAATAGAAAAATTAGCTAGGCATGGTGGCACAAGCTTGTAATCCCAGCTACTTGGGAGGCTAAGAGGGGAGAATCACTTGAACCTGGGAGGTGCAGGTCGCAGTGAGCAGAGATTGCCACTGCACTCCAGCCTGGGCAATAGAGAGAGACTCTGTCTCAAAAATAAAATAATAAAATAAAAATTGAAAAGATATCACAATTAATCATCAGAAAAATGATAAATTGAGAAAGAATAGTTGCACTACATACAACAGATTAAGGGTTAATAACTGTGATCTATAAAGTGATAAAATAGTCAGTATAAAATTGGGCAATTGATATGAATAGAAATTCAGAGAAAAGCAAATCTAAATTATCAACAACTATTTGAAAAGCAGCTTGAACTAATAGTAGTCAAGGAAGTGCTAATTAAACTAAAAATGTGATATCTATTTTGCACTATCTTCACTGGAAGAACTAAAATGTAGAAGAATAAAGATTATATTAGCTATCTATTTCTGTGTAACAAATTACCCCAAAACTTAAAACTGCAAACGTTTATTATCTTCCTGTTTTCGTGGTTGGGGGTCTAGGTATGGCTCTGCTGACTCAGGGTCTTGCAAGGCTGCAATTAATGTGCCAGCTGGGCCTATGGTCTCATCTGAGGCTTGACTGGGAGAAATTGACTTCAAAGACCACTCGCATGGTTGTTGGCTGCATTTAGCTCCCACAGGACTGTTGGGTTGAGGGCCTCAGTTTCCCACTGGCTGTTAATCTGAAGCCTCCCTCAGTTCCTTGCCCCATGGGCCTCTCCACAGAACACAAAGTGTTCCATCAAAATGCGTGAACCAGAGAGCAGGAGAGAGCTAATAAAATAGAAGCCATGGGTCTTTTGTAACCTGATCTCAGAAGTGACATGCATTATTCTTTCCATATTCTATTCATTAAGAGCAAATCATACAGTCCAGTCTACACACAAAGGGAAGAGATTAAACAAAGGCATAAATACTGGGAAAGGGGATCACTGGGAGTTATCTTAGAGGCTTCATATGGCAGTTATGGAGAAAAAGAAAGGCTGCAGGCTAACATTGTCGGTGGCAATTGAAACTGAAACAGCTGTTTTGGAAAGCAATGGCATTAAGATCAGTCCCTCTGCATCTCATTCAGAGGTCCCTTTGGTTTGCTAGGTTATCTCCCGGTTTTACAACTGCAAGCCCACATCCTGGAAATCTCTTCAGTCCTAGTCCTAGACAAGCCAGCTTGGTTTGTCACCCTACTGTAGAGCCAGACTGCCTGGGTTTAAATCATGGCTCATACTTACTAGCAATGCTGGCTTGAGTAAGTTACTTAATTTCTCTATGTCTCAGCTTCCTTATTTGTAAAATAAGCATGATAATACCCTGTTTGTGGGAAACTGAGACAGTACCTGTAAAGTGCTTAAAGCAATGTCTGGCACATTAAGAATTCTCAATGATATCCATTGTTACTAACATAGATATTAAAATATACGTATCCTTTCACTAAGGTATGCAAACATTTATCATCCAAACTGGGAAACTTTTGAGAGTGAAAGGGAGTGCTAGTAATAATTATGCCAGGTCATAAACAGGAAAATTCCAGGGAAACTTGGATGTATCATTAACTTACATTTGACCCACATGGAAATTTCTCTCATAGAAATAAAAGTACCTCAGTATAAGAGAAGTACACATTGATGTTTGCTGCAGTTTTGTACTTAGTGGAAAATAAAGAAAATTCAAAATGAAGTGAATACTCACCAATAGACAAAGAATAAATCACAATACATAATGTTTTTAAACATTATGCAACCCTTAAAACAATGAAATACAGTGACACCAACTGACTTGGAGAAGTTATTGGAAATATCTTTGAGTAAGGAAAGGAATATGCACAAAAGTACAAATAGTTCCATTTCTGTAAAACAAAAGGTTTACACTCAGAGGCAAATATTGCAGCTTAAGCTTCAGGGTCCAGCCCTTTCACAGACCCCTCCCCCTCCCAATATGTTGAGAGGGGTCTAGAAATGTTTTCTCATAGTTACCTGATTGTAAATTATGTAAAATATTTTAATTGCAATAGGTTAATACCTCTGTTTCTTTCACCTTTAATTTCCCTATCATATTTCTCTATTTTGGGTAGTATTAGAACGGCTGCAGACATTTCTGGAATCCAGCTAAAGGAAAAATGAATCTTGGGCACATTTAGTTTGGGTTTAGTAATATATATTTAAGAAGTTTGAAGTCACTCCCATGTACATACAGTTCTGACGTAAGAATGGCTTCTAGGAATACCCCTACCACCTCCTGTGCCAACTCATTGGGTATGCAACAGAAAGTTTTAAAGCCATATTGTAATATGGGTGTGACCTATGAGGCTCAGTACCAGAAATATTTGTGTAGTGGGTGAGAAAGATTTGAAATGTATATAACTAGCCAGTGGAAAATTCTTCCAAATCTTCAAGCTTGGATGTGAAAGAAGGATTTTATCAAAGTTGACAACAATCCCCAAAATTATCATGACAGTACCGATAACCGATTGTGAAGCTGAAATAAACTTTCTAACAAACAATGATAAAACATTAATTTTGATCAATCATGCTGGAGGAAAGACCGAATTACCCTTTTATTTTCTCTACCAGAGCATTCTTCAATAGAAACATAATGTGAACCACACATATAACTTTAAATTTTCTAACACCCATATTAAAACTTTTTAAATAGGTGAAATTAACCTAATAATGTTTATTTGACCCAATTTACTCAAAATATTAGTATTTCAAAACAAAAATTACTGATAAAATATTTTACATTCTTTTTGTGTACTATGTCTTCATAATCAGATATGCAATTTATGCTTTTAGCACGTCAATTCAGACAGTAAACTTTAATTGAAAATGCACAAACTATATTTAGACTTTATAGAATTACAGTTGAAAAGTGGATTCATATAACCAAGTTTTCTAAACATAAAGTTTTCAAATAACTGAATTGAACACCAAAATCATTTTCCTTTAATATTTGGACCTATATTGATAAAACTGGTTCATTACTCTAAAAAGAATTGATTTGACTTTGAAATATAACCATTTCAACTTCAAAATTATATCTGCCCAAGTTTAAGTAAATTATCTGACTCAGCAATGTTAATAGAAAAGTCAAAGGGGTATCAAATAAATTTTAAAACAGCTCTAAATTTGTCAACAATAAAGCTTTCTTCAAATTTGTTTTGTTTTTGCAATTCGTTTCTATAATGCTATTGAGCATCAATGGATGGATAGATACAGAAAATGTGGCACGTATACACAATAGAATACTATTCAGCCTTAATAAAAGAAGAAAATTCTGCCATTTGTGACAGTATGGATGAACCTAGAGGACATTATGCTAAGTTAAACAAACCAGGCACAGTAAGAAAAATACTGCATAACCACATTTGTATGTGGAATCTAAAAAAGTCAAACTCATGTAAGCAGGGAGTAGAATATTGGTTACCAGAGATTGGGGAAGTGGGTGGAAGGAGAAAGGGGGAATGTTAGTCAAAAGGGGAATGTTAGTCTAAGCTGCAGTTAGAGGAGAGGATTAAGCTTTAGGGATTGATTGCACAGTATGGTGACCATAGTTAATAATAATACACTGTATATTTCAAAATTGCTAAATAATAGATTTTAAATTTTAAATGTTCTCACTACAAATAAATAGTAGGTATGTGAGGTGATGGATATATTAATTCCATTATGTGTGTGTGTATATATATATCAAAACATTACATTGTATCCCATAAATATATACAATTATTGTCAATTAAAGATAAATTTTAAAAACGAAAAATTTAAAAAAATACGTAGATGACTAGGACATAGACTATACCCTATAAGGGAGAGACATAAATAACATGCATGTATTTTAAATATTCAAAAATTTTTTTCATAATAATTCATATTCGCATAATGTGTAAAATAATTATATTGATTTGTTTTATGAAAAGCTCTGTTTCAACACAACTCTGTGTCCATCTTACTAATAAGCTCTTCCTTTTCTTGGAGCTTCACACTTAGCTTCTTCATGTGTAGTATATCAAGAAAATGTAGGCACATTGCCATTTCTTTATTTACTAAGAAATTTTCAATATACTTCAAACTGTGCAATAAATCAATAAAGGAAATATTGTTTTTTTGTTTTAAAAGCAAAAAATCTGGATTTTTGATCTAACACAGCAGGAACACCACATGTTGTGATAGAAACTATTTTTTTCACATTTAGTAGAAATTATTTCTTTGATGTAAAATATTTTTAAAAATCTATTTCATGAGTTCGATTATTTAGGCTATGAGTTGACAATATTTTTTTATTTAGCAAATTTGAAGGTTCTTTGAAAGAAAGCATACTCAAAGTGTTAATTAGGCAGTGTCTCATGTTACATGACTTACCTATAGCTAAAGAAAAATACCTGCAATTAAACATGTTCTTAATAAGTTACATTTGACATTATTAGAAAGGTTTTTGTATTCAATGAACAGTTGTTTCGTGGTTTAACTGAAGAGCTTTCAGTTGCTTTTGGCAAAATATCTTCATTAGTTTTTTCCTCAAATTTTCTAGCAAAATCTTCATTATTGAAATTACTTCTTTTACCAGATCTCACTTAAAATGTTCTTCCCTTTGTTTGGAACCTAATCCATTTTATAGCTGGCAAAATTACAAGCTCAACTCCTTCCAAAATTGTTTTATATTTTGTGTTGGATATTTAATTTTGATTCAGGCAAATAATTTTCACTGATTTTTTTTACTGTTAAGAGCAAATATCATTAAAAAAAATTCAATAGCTTTTGAGGTACAAGTGGTTTTACGTTACATGGATGAATTATATAGTGGTGAATTTTGAGATTTTAGTGCACCCATCACCCATGTAGTCTACATTGTACCTAACGTGTAGTTTTTTAATCCCTAGCTACCCTCTCACCCTCCTGGTTCTAGGTCCATTATATCACTCTATGATGCCTTTGCTGCACACAGCTTACCTCCCATTTATAAGTGAGAACATATGGCTTTTGGTTTCACACTCCTGTGTTACCTCACTTAGAATAATGGCCTCCAGCTCCATCCAAATTGATGTAAAAGACATTATTTTGTTCCTTTTAATGGCTGAGTAGTATTCCATGGAGTGTATATAGATCACATTTTCTTTATCCACTCATTAGCTGATGTGCACTTAGGTTGCTTCCACATCTTTGCAATTGTGAATTGTGCTGCTATAAACATATGTGTGCCAGTATCTTTTTCATATAACGACTTCTTTTCCTTTGGGTAGACCTAGTAGTAGGATTGCTGTATCCACTGGTAGATCTACATTTAGCTCTAAGGAATCTCCATACTGTTTTCCACAGAAGTTGTACTAATTTACATTCCCACCAGCAGTGAATAGGAGTTCCCCTTTCCCCACATCCACACCAACATTTGTTGTTTGACTTTTTAATAATGGCCATTCTTGCAGGAGTAAGGTGGTTTGAATTTGCATTTCCCTGATGATCAGTGATGTTGGGCATTTTTTTCATATGTTTATTGGCTATTTGTATATCTTCTTTTGAGAAATGTCTATTCATGTTCCTTGACAACTTTTTGAAGGAATTATTTGTGGGGTTTTTTGCTGATTTGAGTTCCTTGTAGATTCTGGATACTAGTTCTTTGTCAGATGCACAGTTTGCAAATATTTTCTCCCATTCTGTGGGTTGACTGTTTACTCTGATAATTATTTATTTTGCTGTGCAAAAGTGTTCTAGTTTAATTAGGTTCTATTTATTTTTGTTGTTGTTGAATTTGCTTTTGGGGTCTTAGTCATGAATTCTTTGCCCTGGCTGATGTCTAGAAAAGATTTTTCAACATCGTCTTCTAGAATTTTTAGTTTCATGTCATATATCTAAGTCTTTGATCCATCTTGAGTTGATTTTTGTATGTGGTGAGAGGGAACCGGTTTCATTCTTCTACATGTGGCTTGCCAGTTTTCCCAGCACCATTTATTAAACAGGGCGTCCATTCCCAAATTTATGTATTTGTCTGCTTTGTCAAAGATCACTTGGCTGTATGTATTTGGCTTTATTTCTGGGTTCTCTATTCTGTTCCATTTGTCTGTGTGCCTACTTTTATACAAATATCCATGCTGTTTTGGTAATTATAGCATTGTAGTATAATTTGAAGTCTGGTAATGTGATGTCTCTAGATTTGTTCTTTTTGCTTAGGTTCACTTTGGCTATTTGGGCTCTTTTTTTTGGTTCCATATGAATTTTAGAATGGTTTTTTCTAATTCCATGAAAAATGATGTTGGTATTTTGATGGGAATTGCATTGAATCTATAGATTGTTTTGGGCAGTATGGTCATTTTTCCATGAGCATGGGATGTGTTTTCATTTGTTTGTGTCATCTGTGATTACTTTCAACAGTGTTTTATAGTTTTCCTTGTAGAGATCTTTCACCTTCTTGGTTAAGTATGTTCCTAGGTATTTTTACTTTTTTGTAGCTGTTGTAAAAGAGATTGAGTTCTTGATTTGATTCTCAGTATGATCACTGTTGGTGTATAGCAGTGCTATGGATTTGTGTACACTGATTTTGTAACCTGAGAATATACTGAATTTGTTTATCAAATCCAGGAGTCCTTTGGAGAGTTTTTAGAATATTCTAAATATAAAATCATATCATCTGCAAACAGCAATAGTTTGACTTCTATTTGAATGTCCTTTATTTCTTTCTCTTGCCTAATTGCTCTGGCTAGGACTTCCAGGACTATGCTGAAAAGGTGTGGTGAAAGTAGGCAACCTTGTTTTGTTCCTGTTCTCAGGGCAGGGTGGGGAATGCTTTCAACTTTTTCCCATTCCATGTGATGTTGGCTGTGGGTAGGTCATATATAGCTTTTATTATTTTGAGGTAGGTCCCTTCTGTGCCTTATTTGTTGAGAGTTTTTATCACGAAGGGATGCTGGATTTTGTCAAATGCTTTTTCTGCATCTATTGAGATGATCACATAATTTTGTTTTAATTCTGTTAACGTGATGTATCACACTTATTGACTTGCATATGTTAAACCATGCCTGCATCCCTGGGAGGAAACCCACTTGATTATGATGAATTATCTTTTTGATGTGCTATATTTGGTTAGCTAGTATTTTGTTCAGGATTTTTGCATCTATGTTCATCAGGGTAGTTAGCCTGTAGTATTTTCTGTTGTGTTCTTCCTGGTTTGGGCATCAGGTTGATACTGGCTTCATGGAATGATTTAGGAAGGATTCCCTCTTTCTCAACCTTTTGGAAGTTTCAGTAGCATTGGTATCAATTCTCCTTTGAATGTGTGGTAGAATTCAGCTGTGAATCCATCTGGTCCTGGAGTTTTCTGTTGTTGGCAATTTTAAAATTACGGATTCAATCTCACTGCTTGTTACTGGTCTCTTCATGGTTTCTATTTCTTCTTGATTTAATCTATGAGGGTTGTGTTTTCCAGGAATTGATCCATTTCTTCTAGGTTTTCTGGTTCATGTGTGTATAGGTATTCATAGTAGCATCCAATGATCTTCTGTATTTTTGTGGTATTGGTTGTAATGTATCCAGTTTCATTTCTAATTGAGCTTATTTGAATCTTCTCTCTTCCTTACCTGGTTAATCTAGCTAACAATCTATCTATTTTGTTTATCTTTTCAAAGAATCAGCTTTTTATTTCATTGATCTTTTGTATTTATTTGTTTGAATTTCATTTACTTCTGCTTTGATCTTTGTTATCTCTTTTCTTCTGTTAGCTTTGGGCTTAGTTTGTTCTTGTTTCTCTAGTTCCTTGAGATACAGCATAAGGTTGTCAAAATTTGTGCTCTTCCAGGTTTTGATGTGGGCATTTAGCACTATAAACTTTCCTTTAGCACTGCTGTTGCTGTATCCTAGAGAATTTGATAACTTATTTTATTATTATCATTCAGTTCAAAGAATTTTTAAAGTTCCATCTTAATTTCATTGTTAGCTCAGATATCATTGAGGAGCAGGTTATTTAATTTCCATGTGTTTTTATAGTTTTGAGGGTTCATTTTTGAGTTGATTTCTAGTTTTATTCCGCTATGGTTTGAGATGACACTTATGATTTCGATTTTTTAAAATTTATTGAGGTTTCTTTTGTGGTCTATCATATGGTCTATCTTGAAGAATGTTACATGTGCTGATGAGAAGAGTGTATATTCTATAGTTCTGGGATAAAATGTTCTGTAAATATCTGCTAAGTCCATTTGTTGTAGCATGTCATTTAAGTCCACTGTTGCTTTGTTGACTTTCCATCTCAAAGATCTGTCTAGTGGTGTCAGTGATAAATTAAAGTCTTCCACTATTGTTACGTTGCTATCTCATTTTTTAGGTCTAGTAGTAATGTTTTATAAATCTGGGAGCTCCAGTGTTAGGTATATATATATTTAGGATGGTAATATCTTTTTGCTGGATTGACCCTTTCATCATTATATTGTGACCATCTTTGTCTTTTTTTACCATTGGTGCTCTGAAGTCAGTTTTGTTTGATATAAGACTAGGTATTCCTGCTTACTTTTGGTTTCCATTTGTGTGGAATATCTTTTTCCACCCTTTTACCCCTAGTTTATATGAATCCTTCCATGTTAGGTGAATCTCCTGAAGACAGCCAATATTTGGATTGTGATTTTTAAAAATCCATTCTGCCATTCTGTATCTTTTAATTGGAGCATTTAGATCATTTACATTCAACGTTAATATTGACATGTGAGATTCTGTTCTCTTCATCATGTTAATTTTTACTTAGCTTTTTTTTCATTATGTCATTGTTTTATAGGCCTTGTGAGTTTTAAGCTTTCCAAAGGTTCGATTTTGATGCATACTGGGCTTTTTTTTCAAGGTTCAGAACATCTTTTAGCATTTCTTGTAGTGCTGGTTTGGTAATGACAAATTCCCTCAAGATCTGTCTGAAAATCACTTTATTTCTTCTTCATTTGTGAAACTTAGTTTTGTGGGATATAAAATTCTTGGGTGACAGTTGTTCTGTTTAACAAGGTTGAAGATAAGATCCCAGTCCTTTCTGGCTTGTCAGGTTTCTGCCGTCAGTCTGATAGGTTTTCCTTTGTAGGTTACCTGATGTTTTTGTCTTACTTCTCTTAGAATTCTTTGCTTCATGTTTACTTAACCTAATGACTATATGCCTTGATAAATATCTTTTTGCAATAAATTTCCCAAGAGTTATTTGAGCTTCTTGAATTTGATATCTAGATCTCTAGCTAGACCAGGGAAGTTTTCCTCATTTATTCCCTCAAATAAGTTTTCCAGACTTATTATTTTCTCTTCTCCCTCAGGAATGCCAATTGTTCTTAGGTTTGGTCATTTTCCATAACCCCATATTTCTTGAAGACTGTATTCATTTCTTTTGATTCTTTTTTCTTTATTTTGTCTGACTGGGTTAATTCAAATGCCTTGTCTTTGAGCTCTGGAATTTTCTTCTATTTGTTCTAGTCTATCGTTAACATTTTCCACTGCATTTTGTAATTCCCTAAGTATATCTTTCATTTCCAGAAGTTTTGATTGTTTTTTCTTGATGATATCTATCACTCTAGAATATGTTTCAGTCATATCTTGAACTGTTTTAATTTATTTTTGATGGTTTTCATCATTCTCTAATATCTCCTTGAGTAGCTTAATAATCAACCTTCTGAATTCTCCACTGCTGGAGAGCTAGTGTGATCTTTTAGAGATGTTATAGAATCCTGTTTTGTCATATTACCAAAGTTACCTTTCTAATTCCTTCTCATTTGGGTAGACTATTCCTTCTGATTATTCTTAAATTTATGTTTGATTTGACTGTGTGTTTTTTTGTTTTTATATTGGTTTTTTCCCCTAAAAGATGTGACTTCAATGCTTACAGTTAATTATAGCCTAACTTAGTTCTTGGTACTTTCAGGGGTAAATACTCTGTAAGATTTCATTGGTTATAGAGAGTCTTTGTATGATGACTTTCTCATATGCTGGTTGTATTAAGAATGTGCTCAGTGTGTAAGCAAGTTCACTGTTTCCTATGGGGTTGGAATGGTAGAAGTCTCTTGAAGCTTATCTCATTCCCCCATGGCATGTGCTTATTTATTTGTTTGTTTTTCCCCAGTATTTTATTTGCTGGTTTGATGGTTCAGGCTTCAGGCCAATAGGGGAGGTGTCCCTAGATAGGAACCAGCTGTGGCTAAATCAAGTGGGTAAATGCAATACTCAATGGTGTGCAGAGGTCCCAGTCTTGACAAAGGTGGCTGGAGGAGCTCACAGTGATTTGCACTAAGGTCTTATCAAAGGGAAAGGATGCAGTCACCTCAGCTCCCGTGAGGTCAGTAGGAAAGTTATCCACCTCTCAGACATACTCCTGTCCTAGTGCTCTGGCTACGGAGCTCAGATAGGTACCTCTTTTCATGTGAAGGAATGTTGATACTCCAAGTAGAGAGGAAGTGACTCTGTGTCTTATGCAATCTTGAACCTGTAGGGTGCTCCTCCTGTGGCGATACAGTAACCCTGACATGTTTCAGAAAGGTTGTCTATTGTTGTACCCATGCTGAGTTCCCATGGGAGAAGCCCCAACTATGTCTGCCATGGTGGACAAGGGGGGAAAGACATCCCCTTTTCCAAGGCCCTTCAAATGCACCAGGGCTGACTGTTGGGTTAGAGCTGAAGAATTTCCCAGCTGAACCCAGCACTGGAACTGTGCTTCTGCTGAAGGTAACTTCACACCAGCAGAAAGATCTGGGGCTCAAGGCCTGCCATCCAGGGCCTTTTGAACTACAGGGTATTCCCTTGGTTTGGTACACTCCCACTTCTCCTAGGAGTTGAGAATGCCTGGAAGTAGACTATTGTGAATGTTGTTTAACAGCAAATTTCTTATCAAATTTACTATGCATTTGCTGAATATACCTGTTATTATTTCTCGCTTGATTAAAGTTTTGTTAGACAACAAACAGCTGTTTCAGTTTCCTTTGCATTGGCAAATTATAGTCACCATCATCATGACATAGACATGCTTCTCTATGATTGTATATTAAAGGATATATAGCGAGCTTTGAGCATTGCTTAAAATGAAGGTGAGCTGAAGAGTGGGAACAATTGGGTCAGGCAAAATGGGAGAATTGATTAGCACTGCCTATATGAAGTTAGGTATTGTTTATAGGTTTTAATTCAGTGCTACAAGCATGTATGTCTTTAGTAATTTGTAAGACATTCAATATGGGGGGGACATTTTTCAAACGTAATGTGATTTATGTTTTTTATTGTTGATTCATATTTCATTATATTATGATTTGAGATTGTGACTTATTTCTCTGATGTGTTGAGATGACTACAATGACCTAATAAGTGATCAGTTTTTCTCAGGGTTTCATGTGTGCTTGAAAAGAACATGTATATTCTGTATTGATGGGCACAAAGTCCTAGATATGTCTATTAAATCAAGTTTATTAATTCTATTATTCAATAGTCTCTGTTCTAATATTATGTTGCTTCATTTGTCAATATTCTGAATGAAACACGACATATTAAAATCTTGCAAATACTGTAGATTTTTGTTTCTCAAAATTCTATCAGTTTTGGCTTTTAATGTTTCAAGGCTGTGTTGTGTATTGTTGTATGTAAAAAAAATTATGACTATGATATCTTCTTGGTATTGAGTTTTCTGTGGTTTGATTCTTTTAATATTATAAAATATTCTGCTTTATTCTTTTTAATGTTTTCAGCCTTCAATTAAATTTTGACTAATGATAGTGCTGCAATGCCTTTCTTTATATTGGTTTTGCTTCATCTTTCCTATTTTAACCCAATTCTTTCAAACTTTCTGTGTCACTGTGATTTAGGTTTGACTCTTATAAAAAGCATATAGCAAGAATTTTAAAAACTGCATCCAACATGATCTCTTTGTCTTTTATTAGTTATCTTCTCTTTCGCATTTTGGTTTGCCATGTTTCTTCTTTGCTTCACTCTTTTTTCCAAGAACTAGGGACATTTTAATTAATAAATGTTGCTTTATTCTTTTAGTCTTCATTCTTGGTTTAGAAGATATATTTTCCTAATTTTTAGTGGTTTCTCTTAAAATTTTACCAGAAATGCTTTTAACAAAACAAAATTATTAAGTATCTTTGTTTCTCTAGTTCTTTAGCAAACCTCTATCTTGCTTGTTTTTATTGTCTGGAAATTTAATATGCCCAGCTGCTCATTCTCAGCAGAGGGGCAGACTTTCTGGCCCCAGCTCCAGTGAAGCTCTTTTAGACTCCATTACCCTTAAGAATGCAATCTCCCCACTGCTCTGCCCACTTCTGGACCAAGTCACCGGCTGGGCTGCTATTCAAGTCCCACTTTCTATTTTGTGCTTCTGATGCAGTTGAGCATTAAGATACTTTCTTTGTTTTCAGCACATGTAACGTTTATAATTTTCTGTTTTCTATTTTATCTTTCATTATTGTTTTGGAACACTGGGTAGGAGAAAATAGGGTAAGAGTTGCTTTAACAAAAACTTGACAGATCTTGCCATAATGACAAAGCTGTTATACTTCTATAATAAGAAAAATGTTTAAATTAATTTAAAAATGAATACAGTACAAATGTAATCCCAGAGCTTTGGGAGGCAAGATGGGCATATCATGAGATCAGGAGTTTGAGACCAGTCTAACCAACATGGTGAAACCCCAACTCTACTAAAAATACAAAAGTTAGCTAGGTATGGTGGCAGACACCTATAATCCCAGCTACTCATGAGGCTGAGGCAGGAAAATCACTTGAACCCAGGAGGCGGAGGTTGCAGTGAGTGGAGATCGTGCCATTGCACTCCAGCCTGGGTAACAGAGCAAGACTGTATCTCAAAAAAAAAAAAAAAAAAAAAAAAAAAAGTACTCACAAATGTAATATATACCAAGAGTTCAACATTGATGTAGAAACTATGCACAGCAAAAAAAGAAAATATATCAGAATATTAACACTAGTTGCTGCGATAAGTATGACATGGGGAAAGTACTTTTTATTCTTTTTACTTTCTACCCATTGAACAAAATTAGTAAAAATTTATTCAATGTTATAATGAGAATACATATTTTTAAAGCTACTAGAAGAGAAAAGAAGCATTATATTAGTAGCTACGCTAAAAATTTTAAAGTAACAATACAAACCAACAGCATTTCCTAAGGGAAATAATTAATTAGAAGGTAGGCATTTTAAGTCAGCTCATACCTTCAGAAAGGTATGTCACCGTATCTCAAGACGTAGACAAATCACTTTTACACAGTTAGTTACAGTAAACAAAGTGTGCTTCAGTTGAAATGATAATCCAGCATCCTCATAGATGCCTGAGACTAAAGGTCAGTTACTTTCAAAAGGAATGGAGTGCTTAGCTGATCCACTGCTCTTGACTTGTTTACAGCATAGCTTTTAGCATTTCATTATTCTCTTTTTATTGCCTTTATGCACAGGTGAAAAACACAGAAAACACTAGATGATTATCTGGTAATAAGTTGAAAGATTCTATGGCAATGAAAAGCATACAAAACCTATGTGATTAAATGGCACCTGCAGTTTTTATCTGAATTCTGCATATAAACAGAACAGGTTCTCCCACAGAGAATGAGACTGACCAAATTTCATAGTTAAATATACAGCTATGGATGTAATAATAGTCTTTGAATCCCAGTATCCAGAGTGCGTTAAGCTATTATTTTGCCAAGTATTGCAGATAAAGACTCTCTGTTACCCTATGTTTAATATGTCTTCTTTGTCTTTGTGTCTTACACACCTATTTGACCTGGAAAATAAAATGTCCTCAATAAATGTTTGTGGAACAAATGAATTGGTGGATAGATGGATTAATGATTGAATGATTTTATGAAAAGAGATGGTTCTGAATAGTAAAAGGCAACACTGAATTAATTTGAATAATGCACTGAGAACTACAATGATTTCTCAATGCCAGATTTGCTTCTGAATTCTTATCTCCTTCAACAAACTATTCCCCTATTCTGTTTTAGTTTCCACAACTGCAATATGACATCTGATGATAAATGTGATGAAATCATAGATGTGGATATATTTTGTACATTAATTCTTGACTGAGATTAAATAACAAAATTACTTTTAATTCTCCATTTTTCTAAATTATTCAAACCTCATCTGTCAATACCCCAAAATAATACCTAAGAATAACCTACTTTTCCCTTTTCCATTTTTTTTATAAATTGCCTCTGAAAGGCCAATCGAAAAACTATTACGAGCTTCTTGAATTTGTGTATTCTAATATAAACATAAAATGTAATCTATTAGATAAAATCTAGAATACAATATAATCAATGTAAAATTGTTACTTTTTAAACATACAGTATGACCGTATTGTATGTCAGGTAGTTGTGTTAATATTACTTAGAGTCTAGGACTACATAAAGACAGAACTAGTAGTCGTCATACAATATTAAATGAATAGAGAATGAATTAGTAAGTCTGCAGTAGATATATCTGACAAGTCTAGAAAATGCAGGTAGGGTGAATAGGTGTTAAATATGAGACTACAAGCATTATGTAAGATTTCTATGAGATTATATTTTCAGTATAACACTATTTCCAAATTAATGTTGTATGCAGCAACTGCTAAATAGAGCGAAGTTATGGAGTGATTCCATGAAGTAAGAGCTGCATCGTTAGTATGCACTGAAATTACACAATTGTGAGTTCCATGAGCTATAATGATATTGCCTCTTTTAAAATTTTTGTTTTAGGCTCAAGGGTACATTTTCAGGTTTGTTATATAGGTAAACTCGTGTCACAAGGGTTTGTTGTACAGATTATTTAATCACTCAGGTACTAAACCTAGTAGCCAATAGTTATTTATTCTGATCCTCGCCCTCTTCCCACCCTCCACCCACAGTAGGCTGCAGGGTCTGTTGTTTCCTTCCTGGTGTCCATGACTTCTCATCATTTATCACCCAATTTTAAGTGGGAACATGCAGTATTTGGTTTTCTGTTCCTGTGTTAGTTTGCTAAGGATTACGGCCTCTAGCTCCAAGGCTAAAAAAATAAACTCAAAACCATGCAATTATATAGAAATTAAACAACCTGCTCCTGAATGACTTTTGGATAACTAATAAAATTAAGGCAGAAATCAAGGCATTCTTTGAAACTAGTGAGAACAAAGATACAACATACCAGCATCTCTGGAAAAGAGCTAAGGCAGTGTTAAGAGGGAAATTTATAGCACTAAATGCCCACATCAAAAATTTAGAAAGATCTCAAATTAACAACCTAACATCACAACTAAAAGAAATAGATAACCAGGAGCAACCCCAAAGCTAGCAGAAGACAAGAAATAACTGAAATCAGGGCTGAAATGAAGGATATCAAGACATGAAAAACTGTTCAAAAGATCAACAAATCCAGGAGATGATTTTTTTAAAAAAAATTAATAAGACAGGCTACTAGTTAAACTAATAAAGAAGAAAAGAGAGAAGGTTGGTTTGGTGCGGTGGCTCATGCCTGTAATCCCAGCACTTTGGGAGGCCAAGGCGGGCGGATCACGAGGGCAGGAGATGGAGACCATCCTGGCTAACACGGTGAAACCCCGTCTCTACTAAAATACAAAAAATTAGCTGGGCGTGGTGGCAGGCGCCTGTGGTCCCAGCTACTAGGGAGGCTGAGGCAGGAGAATGGCGTGAACCCAGAAGGTGGAGCTTGCAGTGAGCCGAGATCGCGCCACTGCGCTCCAGCTTGGGCGACAGGGTGAGACTCCGTCTCAAAAAAAAAAAAAAAGAGAGAGAGAAGGTCTAAAAAACACAATCAGAAATGACAAAGGGGATGTTACCACTGACCCCAAAGAAAAGCAAATAACCATGAGAGACAACTATGAACACCTCTATGCATATAAACAAGAAAATCTAGACGAGATGGATGAATTTCTGGACACACACACTCTTTCAAGACTAAACCAGGAAGGAATTGATTTCCTAAACAGCCCAATAACAAGTTCCAAAATTGAATTAGTAATAAATAGCGTAACAACCAAAAAAAACCCAGGACTAGACTGATTCACAGCCAAACTCTACCATATATACAAAGAAGATCTGGTACCATTTCTACTGAAACCATTTCAAAAAATTGAGAAGGGATTCCTTCCCCCTTCATGCTATGAGGCCAGCATCATCCTGAGACTAAAACCTGCCACAAACACAACAAAAACAGAAAACCTCAGGCCAATATCCTTGATTAACATTGATGCAAAAATCCTCAACAAAATACTTGCAAACTGAATCCAGTAACAGATCAAAAAGCTAATCCACCACAATCAAGTAAGCTTCATCCCTGCAATGCAAGGTAGGTTCAACATACACAAATCAATAAATGTGATTCATCACATAAACAGAAGTAAAGACAAAAAACACATGATTATCTCAATAGATGCAGAAAAGGCTTTCAATAAAATTCAACATAAAACCTCTCAATAAACTAGGTATTGAAGGCACAGACTTCAAAATAATAAGAGCCATATCTGACAAACGCACAGCCAACATCATACTGAATGGGCAAAAGCTGGAAGCATTCCCCTTGAAAACTGGCACAAGATAGAATGCCGTCTCTCACTGCTCCTATTTCACATAGTATTGGAAGTCCTGGTCAGATGAATCAAGTCAGAGATAGAAATAAAGGGCATTCAAACAGAAATAGAGGAAGTCACACTATCCCTGTTTGCAGACAATATTGCCTCTTTTGGGAGCATTGAAAATAACTCTTGTCAAGGTTTCAACTGCACACTAGCCAGGATAATCTAAATTTAAATATTACAATGTATAAGCAAAAATAGTAGTTAACAGTCTGTATCTTTAATAGATGCAAGGTTATTGTAGAAGCTTAAGGAGAGTGATGCAATCAGATTTGTGATTTTAAGATTACTTTGACTGCAATGTGAATAATAAATTCACATTTCTACAAAAAAGATACAATCTACAGAATCTCTGGGACACAGCTAAGGAAGTGTTAAAAGGGAAACAGGACTTTAGGAGACTATTGTAATAGTCCAGGACAGTTATTGGTGGTGACAGAGATTAAGAGAGGCAGATGGATTTGAGAGATAGTTAGGGATAGAAAGTTACATAATTGCCCTCATCCTACTATTTGTTCCAGTTAAAAGTCACAAGACCTGGCACTTATTTGAATATGAGGAATTGATAGAGAGGGAAGTGGCAAGAATGACCCTCAGGTTCCTGCAGCTAGATGAATAATTAAATCGTTTGCTGAGATGAAAAATTCAGCATGAAGAAAAGGTTTGGGGGAAAAGATGTGGGAGTTTAGTTCTAGATATGTTAAGATTGAGGTGCCCTTGGAGATATACAAGTAAATATATTAAGTAGACGATATTAAGTAGATATACAAGTGAAGATATTAGGTGGATTGATAGATGGGCCTGGAGCTAAGAGAAGTGGTCTAGCCTGGAGATAAGTATTTGGGAGTCTTCAGCATGTTGATTGCAACAGAAGTGATACTATAGATGAGATAATTTATAGAGAGAAAAAAGTAAAAAGAATAAAGAGGACTTTTTACGAGCCTTGAGGAGCTCTCAACTTTTAGAGTCATGAAGAAAAATGTCAGTTGTTACAATAGAGAAGGAGGAGGAGCACCATAATAAGATGAAAATCTACTTCAGACAGCAAAGGGAAGAAAGGTCTCCAGATGGAGGGGTCGCCAACCTGTGCTTCTGAGAGGTTAAGAAAAAGTGAGGATCGAGAAATACCCTTTTTGATTTTGTGACATCAAGGTCATTAGTAACTTTAGAAAGCACATTTCCACAGAGTAATGGGGAATAGACACCTGATTAAAGTGGGCTGAGAAGTGAAAACAAAGAAGGAAAATGTACATATTGAGAGCAAGGGAATAAAGAGAGAACAGTAGCTGAGTTGTCAAGTGGGATCAAGGAACTTTTCATTTGTTGTTTAGTTGTTTTTGCTGTTAGCTGTTCTTTGGTTTTTTTTTTTTTTTTTTTTTTTGAGGCGGAGTCTCGCTCCTGTCGGGCCCGACTGTAGTGCAGTGGCCGGATCTTCAGCTCATCCAAGCTCCGCCTCCCGGGTTTACGCCATTCTCCTGCCTCCAGCCTCCCAGAGTAGCTGGACTACAGGCGCCCGCACATCGCCTGGCTAGTTTTTTTTTTTTTTTTTTTTTTTTTTTTTTTGTATTTTTAGTAAGAGACCGGGGTTTCACGTCTGTTAGCCAGGATGGTCTCCGGATCTTCTTGACCTCGTGGATCCGCCCGTCTCGGCCTCCCCAAAGTGGCTGGATTACAGGGCCTGAGCCACCCGCGCCGGCCTGTTTGTTATTGCTTTTCAAATGATAAAGACCTGAGTAGATTTAATTGTTGATGTGCACAATGAAGTAAAAAAGGACAATTCAGTTTGAGAGGCCGAGGCAGGTGGATCACGAGGTAAGGAGATCGAGACCATCCTAGCTAACACGGAGAAACCCCATCTCTACTAAAAATACAAAAAAAATTAGCCAGGCGTGACGGAGGGTGCCTGTAATTCCAGCCACTCGGGAGGCTGAGGCAGGAGAATGGCGTGAACCTGGGAGGCGGAGCTTGCAGCGAGCGGAGATCAGGCCACTGCACTCCAACCTGGGTGACAGAGCGAGACTCCGTCTCAAAAATAAAGGGGGTGGACAATTAAAAATATAGAGGAGAGAAAGACTGAATGCAGGGGTCAAATTCCTGACAAGGAAAAGACCTGGTGCATAGAAGATCGAGCCAACCTTAGGCAGGAGGAGGAAAATCCCCTCTATCTTAACAGGAGGGAGGAGCAAGATGAAGGTTACAGGGCAGTTGCATTTAAACACGTAAGGAAGTTAACAAAGTTCCATCTGATAACTTCTATTTTCTTTATGATTTAAAATATGAGACCATCTGCTGAGAATGAGAGACAATGGAGGGAAAGTATCTGAGGATTGAGGAAAGCAACACAGAACAAGAGTGGAATGTGAAGCAGTGTGGAGAGTCCACTCTACTTTGATGAGCATGAACTTAGGAATTAATGAACGTTTACCTTGTTATTATACATACACTGACATTATAGGAGAAATTCTGTTGCATAGGATAGCATGCATGACATCACAAAGAGCCTTTATTCCCACATCATCAAATCATCAACTTAGCAGAAGTTCACTGTATTTTTAGAAATCTTATGTCTACAATTCATGTTATTCACATACTGTGCAAATAAAATTGATTTCAGGGGAGAAAAAGAGTGTGTGTGAGTGTGTGTGTGTGTGTGTGTGTGTGTGTGTGTGTGTGTGTGCAGTTTATAATGTTGTTTTCCAACTGCAACACATTTCCACTAAGTTGAACAAATTGAGATGATTATATTTTTTAATTGGTAAACTGTCCATATGGATGAAGGAGGCAGGTAATGTACCAGGATTTCCCTTCAGGTACTGCTTCCCTTGTTTTCTCTCTTTGCCCATCCATGAACTAGCACTGGTTTACAAATTCATCATGTAGATATCTGCTTTAATAAATGGCTAAGACAGCACCGAGTACAGAGCAAATGCCAAATCAATAATTACTGTTTGATAAAAATGGTTCCTATCAGCAAGGCCAGTATTTGTATGTAAAAGAATGTTTCCATGGGTCTCAAAAATCGTTTGCTCTCTTAAATGAGTTAAATATACCCACAGAAATCATGTTGACACTACCCACTTGCTCAGCACAGATAAACATTTGTTCTAATCCAGTCTGAATTCATTTAATTTCAAAATTTTGGCATTAGAATAAAGGAAGTTTCACCATTCAAAAAATATTTAGGTATAAACAAGTTACAGAATCACCCTCACACTCCTACCTATTTCAGATATTGCAGAAGGTATAGTAGAGTGTGGATTATTCACCAGAGGGCATTTTCATTTCAGGTTGACCACAGTCCAGTAAGCACATTAGCAAATTGAACAGAGGTAACTAAGACCCACACTATCTTGGCATGCAGCTGTTGAATGTGTCCTTTTTTATTAGAGATCATCTATTCTCTTTCAACACGATTGGAAGCAGTCTTTACTGGTGTTTTTGTAAATTGCTCATTAATCAAAATGGATTTATTGGGCATCCATAGTATACAAAGCCTGTACTAAGTGATTCAAAATAACGGTTGCCTAGTTACCTTAAAATGGAAAAATCCCCCTAGGAAGGTTAAAATTAATTGAAAAGGAGACAAGAAAACATTGTATTTGATGACACCTGGCTATTTCATAAGGGATTTTACTGCCATTACAGCCATTTTCTTTTAAACATAATATCCATCCATTCATTCGTTCATTCAATTATTCATTCATTTATGCAAGTGAGTCACCACCATAATTACATAAGGTCCTTTGCTTGATACTATAAAGGAAACAAACAGGATTCAATAGTGGCTGCATAAACATGACTCTTAGCAAATTCACCAAGCAAGTGCTAGACTACTGTTGGTCTTTATTTAATAAGTCCAGTACTAGAGCAATCTCATTCTTTACTTCATGTGAAATCTGTAGTCATGAGGCATTAGTAAAATGCTCCTTAGAAAGAGTATCCTTCATTTTCTGGTTGAATTGTAAAATCCTGCTGAACACAGATCTACTACTACATTGATTTTATTTAAATTAAACTAGTAGATCCGATAATTTTTTTCCTGTGGTCAGGATTAGATTTATTTTGTACTAGCCCTTCTAGTTTTTAATACAAGAGACCACAGAAAGGAAAGTTAACTTTGATTTTCGGAGCAAATGCATACTGTATACACATGAGTATACAATATGTCCAGTCACAACCAACCCTTAGCTGCTCAGCCTCTGAGAGATGCAAGCCAGGCAGGTTGTGCTCTGTACTGTGGTCCAGGCATCCTCAATTGCCTCTCCCTATTATGTATTGAATTTGTGTGCTGAGTTTTAATCCCTATATTAGTTACCTAGGGCTGCTTTCACAAACTACAGCCATCCCTCAGTGTCCAAGGGGAATTGGTTCCCGGACTCCCAATTGAGGAGGATTGGGTATTTGAGGATACCCAAATCCGTGGATGTTTAAGTCTCTTCTATAAAATGATGTAGTGTTTACATATAACTTATGCACCTCCTCCAGGATACTTTAGACCATCTTTAGATTACTTGTAATACCTAATGCAATGAAATGCTACATAAATAGTTATTATATGATATTTTGTTTAGACAATGATGACAAGAAAATAAGTCTGTACATGTTCAGTACAGACCGAACCATCCATTTTTGCTTCTGACATATTTTTAATTTGTAGTTGGTCGAATCCATGGATGTGGAACTCACAGATACAGATGGCTGACTACACTAGTAACTGGGTGGCTTAAACAATAGAAATGTATTGTGTCACAGCTTTCAAGGACAGAAGTCCAAACTCAAGGTGGCAGGGATGGTTCCTTCTGTGGGCTGTGAGGGAAGGATCTGTCCCAGGCCTCCTTGGCTTGTGAATGGCTGCCTTTTCCTGGTATATCTTCACATTGTCTTCCCTCTACAGGTGCCTGTCTCTGGGTCTAAATTTCCCTTAAATAAGGATACTGGTCACACTGGATTAAGGTCCACTTAATGGCTTTATTTTAACTTGATTATCTTTACAAAGACTCTATATCCAAATTCCCCAAATAAGATCATATTCTAAAGTGCTATAGGTTAGGATTCCAACCTTTCTTTTTGGGGGGATAATGTGAGGGGGGACACAATTCAATCTATAACAGTCCCTCTTAAGACTTGGTCACCCCTCAATCTTTCTCTCTCTCTCTCCCTACCCCCACTCCCACCTGCCCCATTTCTCCAGGAAATCTTCTTCCTGCAGTTCTTGTATAGAGTAGTAAGGCCCATTTTGTCTGTAAACCTAAGCCATGTTACCTAATACAGCTAACTTAAAGCTATAGAATGCATTTCCTGAAGTACAATTCTCAAATTTCCTTAGCTACTTATTGTCCAAGTGTCAGCATTTTCAAGGTGAGAGGGATGAGCTTTACTCCTACTTGCCTCTCAGCTTTGTTTCCCCTTGCCCTTCTCTGCTGGGATTGTCTTTGTTCTGGCCACTGTCATTTCTTGCTAAGTGTACACACTGATTTGCTAATGAATCTTCCTGCTTTCAACCTCATCTCTCTCCAATCTATACTCCACATTGCTTCCAGAGGGATCATTCTAAAACAGAAACCTGATCATGCCATGTTTACTTCTGCTGTCAGATGAAATGCAAACTTCTGAATGTCACTTCTTGTTCTTTATGCATTTTATGCTAGTATCATTCTATGCGCTAACCATGCCAAGTGGGTCTAGTCTCTGAATGTACTCTGTTCTTTCACTCCCTCTGCATCTCTGCACACACTGCCCCTTGCCTGGAGTGCCATACCTCATTCATCTTTCTAACTCCTTCTTGAGGCCAGCAAATCATGTAGCACCTCCTCCCATAAGCCTTCCTTCATTTACATTCCTCCCCTTCTACTCTCCCAGAGCACCCTATGCTTATCTTGCTCATTGCCCTTATTATCCTTAATTTTAACACATTCTAAGTTCCTAAAGGTCAGTACTTATACCTTTTGCTATGTTCCTTATGCAACATTTAGCACAATGCCTAGAACATCAGAGGTGATCAATAAGTGCTTATTGACTGGATCAGGAACTTGGTGGGTACTTACCCACCAAGATCAATTTGAGGGTCTCTAAAAGACTCCCGTGCATCAAGAAATGTCTCCACATTTACAAATTCTACCTTTAGTCAATAAATAATTTAGTAACAAAGGGAATACATCAGTAACTCCAAGAGAGGTCAGTAACTTCCCTGAGTTCACCAGATCAGTTAGTTGGCCCTAAGGGGAGAATGCAAAGCTAGGTATGAGTCATAAGGGACTAATCATAGCAGTTGAGAGACTTAGAAGTAATAGGATTGATGCAAAACCTAAACTATGGGTTAATAGAATCAACAGAGAAAAAAATGCAAACTATTTCCTTACCTAACCAGAAAAGAAATGACAGTTATGTTGATGCTCTCCTCGACCTGCTATAGGGCAATTCAGTGGGGCTGAGTGGCTAAGGTTTCATATAAAATTGCATAGAAACTGTTTTGATCTATATTCATCACAATTCTAATCATTTTTTTAAAACCACAAAATTTCCCTTTAAAATCTGGACTCCTTTACCTTAGAATTCATGATCATAGCCCAAAGACTATCAATTATTATGAATTAAGCCTGGGTCAACTGAGCAATCTGGCTTCTTCTATACTAAACCCAAGTGATCAAACACAATTGGGGAAAATTATATATCCACGCAAACTAAGTCTTTACCCAATTTTAACAACAACAACAAACTTGGGCATTGTAGGAGTTTCTATTTTCTGAAAAAGGCTGCAAGAATATCTTCTTATAATGTGACTTTAGTTAACACTCATTCATCAAGGGGAGGCAAGAATTAAATTCCCTTCACTTATATGTAGGCAGGCTCTTGACTACAAAGGAAGTGATGTTGCCTTCTGAGATCTCATTCTCTTAGAATGTTTGCTTAGAATCCCATCACAGACCATGAGAAAGTCCAAGTAGGCCATGCCAGCAACATGAGTATGCATCTTGAGAATAAAACCTCCAGACCCTAGTTAAGCTTCCCCAGTTGACACCACATGGAACAGACACAAGCTACCCCAGCCAAGCCCTCCCCAAATTGCAGATTTAAAAGCAAAACAAATGACTGTTGTTTTCACCCACTAAGTTTTGGAATGGTTTGTTATGCAGCGACAATAACCAGAATAGATTTTGATAGTTGGATATGGGATGCTGCCAAAACAAAAACTTAAAATATGTGTCATTAGCACTGAGATTGGGCAGCAGAAGAAGCTGGTAGCGCTCAAAGCCAGTGCCTGTCAAGCCAAAAGGGCCAAGGAATGGATGGATTTGTGGAAGCCTTAAAAGCTGTAAGAAAGGTGTTGGTGAAAGTTTAAAGGAAAGAAAATCTAACTGGAAGCTGAAACAAGCTTCTCTCTCTGCAATCTTTTACTAGGTCTGTGGCAAAAATCTAAGACTCACTCTCTCTCTCTCCGTGCATATACGAAGAAGAGGTTCAGTAAGCAGGGTGGTGACAGCCTTCCACAAGCCAGGAAGACAGCCCTCACCAGAACCCGACCATGCCGGTACCCTGCACATTTCCAGTCTCCAGAACAAGGAGATAATACAAATGATGCAGCTTCCTCTTAGTTCTTTGGGGATGCTTGCTCTCAGAATCCAGCCAGTATGTCAGGAGAAAACCCAAGCAGTGCATGGAGAGCAAAAAAACGGCCTCCAGTCCATTGCCTTAGCCAAGTTACTGGTACACACCCAACAGTAACTTGCCAGCCATGTGAGTTGACCATCTTAAAAGTGTTCCCCTATTCCCCAGTTGAACAGCCCAAGATCATAAGATGTGACACAGATAAGCAGTCTCTGACTAGCCTTGTCAAACTTGCAGATTTGTAAGCAAAATAAATGACTGATGTCAGTTCCTTTTGGGGTGGCCTGTTAATAACAATAGATAACTGATATAGGCATCATCTCCTTTATGTCTTCCTCAAGCTCCGGGTAAGGGTAAATGCCCCCCATTTCTGTTCCCAAAGAACTCTCTGTGAAACATTATCTTAGCAATTATTGTACTCAATTGAATTTAACTCTTCACTTGTCTGTCTCTCTTTGAGCTCAAGGATAATACCATGCTTTTTGAAAAATTATCTCCTCAAATATATTATGCTTGTCACATTCTCTCTTTCTTCTCCTCTGGAACTTTGATTAGACATGTGAAAACTTTGCAGTATATCTTTCAAGTCTCTCAGCTTCTCTTTCATATTTTCCATATTTTTGTCTCTGTGCAACATTCCAAAAAATCTCGTGGCCTAAAATTTCCAGTTCACTGTATCTCTCTTCAGCTGAATCTCATCTGCTGTTCCACTCATCCATTGAGTTTTAAACTGTGTGTGTGTGTAGTAATTGGATTTTTTTTCATTTCTAAAAGTTTTTTTTTTCCTCTCCAATATGCTAGGGCAATTTTATTTTATTTTATTTTTTAGTTTCTAGTCCCCAAAAATATCTTCAGGCTCACTTTTTCTTTGTAATGGCACAGTAATTTTATAGTCTACATCTACTAATTTCAATATTTGAAAGCACTTAAGGTGTGGATCGGCTCTTCCTTGTTTTGTTGGTTCTTTTGGGGTTTCTTTCCCTATAGGCTTAATTATTAGAAACTACTAATTTTAATAACAGGAAAGGTATTTATAGAAATTATTTGGGGCCATGGAGGAGAGTATATTTTTCTCCAGAGGGATTACATTTTCTTCTACTTGATACCTGAGGGTATGACTTTAAATGCACGAATTGACATTTTTTGGACCACCTAGGTGATACGAATTTTGGGTGGCAATCTGTGAGGGCTCGTTCGTAGTAATAACTCTTCAGGAATTTCCCACCCCTTGACCTGCCTTATTCTGCTCACAACAAATCATCTTTCCTTGCAGTCCCCTTGGCGTGGGGAATACAAGATTACCTCTGATTCCTCTGAGGGTGTAGCCCTTAGAATCCTAGTTCTATGGAGGAAGGATTTAATATTACAGTCCCTGAGTGTTTTCTGTATCCAAAGCCACAAAAGCCTTGAGCACTGAAGTTCATTAGCAGGTTCAGTAAGTCCACCCAGGACAAAGGTGGCTTTAGTACATCATTTATTTCCTACCCTCACCAATGTTTTGGCCTGATTTCTTACTAACCAACTGATAAAAAGAAATTCCTAATTTAGATGTGATTCAATTTATGTAATTTTCATATCAGGTTTTTGATACTTTTAAGAAGTTTTTTTCTTTTCTATATTGTATCCAGCATTTTTATTTGTTTTCAGCAAAAGTTGACCTCAGCCTGATCAGCCTTGTTATCTGTGTCCATGTCGTTTTCATCCTTGTATCCTCAGCATTCAGAACTGTGCCCTAGTATGCATAAGAACTTAATTAGTTTCTGACTACTTAATACATAGCTGTGTCTTCAATTTTGCATTATTTCCTCTCTCACCCCTGATATTTCCCTACCCTCTGTGCCCCAATTAAAGCTCTTTCACATTTTGCACATCTATTCCTGCATTTTCCTATTTTAATGAAGCTTTCCCCCCTGAATATGCTATTTACCTCATTATCTCTCTTATGGAAAAGTCCTCATTCTTGTCAACTTCCATAGCCTGGGGTCAGCATTGTTTTCATTCTCCATGACTGCTGTGGATAACTTTCTATTATTGGCCTTCATCCAAAATCTGATGCTCATCTGAAGTTTACCCTATTCTATTAAAACAGTCTTTTTCTAATTTTATTGCTATCACATGTGGACCTTCAGTCATATCTCTACATTTCTTGGAAGGTTTCAGTACTTGATTCCCAATATCTACCCCACCTCATCCCCTAATGCAATGCAGCACTATAGTATAGTGTTTAAGAGCACAAGTTAGATAACTCAAGGTCAAGTACCAAATCCACTCCTCATTAACATGTAACCTTGTGAGGCCAGCTAGTGTTTCAATGCCTCAGTTTCCTTATCTGTAAAATGAGAATGATATTAGTACCTCACAGCATTGTAAGAATCATATGGAATAATGCATATAAAGCATTTAGAACAGTATCTGCCACATAATAAATGCTCAATAAATTTACTATTTTCATTACTATGCTCTTACTTTAAAAATCTTCCTTCTGTATGTACATGATTAATTAACACCCTAGCCACAGTACTACTCAAAAAATCCATTTTTTTTCACTTGTACAAAACTCCCTAGACTATTATGTATAATGGCTTTTCTGAATTTTATTTACTTATTTATTTAGAGACAAGGTGTCACTGTGTCACCCAGGCTGCAGTTGCAGTGGTGTGACCATGGTTTACTGCAGCCTTGACCTCCCGAACTCAAGCAATCCTCCCACCTCAGCCTCCTGAATAGCTGGGACTACAGGCATGTGCCATCACGTCCAGCTAATTTTTTAATTGTTTGCAGCAATGGGGTTTCACCAGGTTGCTCAGGCTAGTTTTGAACTCCTGAGATCAAGTGATCCACCCACCTTGGCTAGGAATACAGGCATGAGGTAGTGTCTATAATAGGCTAGTGCTAAGAATACATGCATGAGCCATTGCTCCTGGCCTGAATTTTAATTTAACCCTTCTTAAGGTCTAGCTCTTACTTTTAGCCAACAACCTTTTATCTTACCCAGAAATTGAATCCATTTGAAAATAAGTATTTCAGAATTTCTCTACATTTACAACCATGCTGTCTTCTCTCTACTTTCTGGGGAAAAAATGTCTGTGTTTCCCTAAACTAGCTGAGTCTTAACTTCTACCCATTCTGTTCTGTCTTTTTATTCTTTATCTTCAATACCTTGCTCTACAAGAAAATTCCTCTAAACTTGACCAAGTCTTACTTATCCTAACACAAACTAGCTATTTCCCTCTTGCACCTGCTTTTTTCTTATGTTACTATCATACCTCTTCTTCTCATCTCCTTGGAAGAGTTATCTGTACTCTCTACTCCCTTTCCCACTGTCTTATTTCCCATTTCCCAATGTCTCACTATTAACTTCCAGACATCTACTTTTACCACATCACTTCTAAAATTTACTATTGAAATGTAAGTTGCAATCGCATTACCAAACCAAAAAGAAGCCTCTCTTCAGAACTTTTCTAACAACTCCTTTGCAGCATTAAATATATTGACCATCCACTTGAAAATTTCTTCCTTCACTAGCTTTCATGTAATTACTCTGTATTCTTTCTTAAAGTAATAGAAAGAAACTATAATGGTAGTCAAAAATCCATGTTCAAGCATAGGCCCCACTATTGCTCTTAAAACTCTAATTTCTTTATCAGCACTAGGGATAATATTTGTCTTGCTTTGTTCAGTAGTTTGTAATGCAAAAAAATAAAACAATGGATCTGATAATGCCATAAAAGACACGAAATATATAAAGCAGCTAAGTAAGATTTGATAACTTGGTAACAGATAGGATGCAGACAATGATACAAAAACACTCTTGCTACCAAATTGGCTATGAACTCCTGAAGGACCCAAAGCTGTGTATCTTACCTGGAAGGGTTTTTTTTACTATTAAAAGGTTTCCAAGCATCTTTATCAAAGCATTACCATGTCCATTAGGGCTTTTACCAGGAAGTTAGGAGACTTCAAATAAAAAAAACTCTGACTTACCTGAGCTCACTTTAAAATAAAAAAAAATAATTATTGGAACTACATTGGGGGAACTTTCATTTTGATACCACAGCAGGAAATCAAAATGTTAATGATGCATCTTCACATAAACAAACAAGTAAATGGAATCAGGCCAATCATGAGTAAGAGATATTACCAGTTCTTGGGGAAGGTGCCCTTGCAATTTCTAAGGAGCAAGGTTTCTTTGTAACAGCTGTGTCCATGAGATCACACAGAAAGTTCTCATTTTCTGAAGGAAATGTATCCAGAGAAGCAGATGGTACAATTTCCATAGTGTAATTTCTCTTCTTTGGATAGGACTCCTGAAAAGAAGAAAAAATAAAACAGCTTGGTGATGAAGAAATGGCCTTGTTTAATTTATAAAACTAGAAAAGATAATCAGGTTCATTAGTTCTTTCCAAAGTGATTGACAGCTGATGATTCATCTGTTTGAATAAATTATAGAATCATGTAACCCCAATGTCATCAGTGATATTTTTAAGAGTCCTCACAATTTAAAAGGACTGAATTTATTATTGGATTGTAAAGGCATTGCCCTTTGTGTAATATATATATATCTATTATCTAGTTGTGGCATAAACTGTTGGTTAACTAATCAATAGTCATTCCCAAGACTCTACTCCTTTGCCAGCCTCCTAGAGACAGCCATATAACTCAACTTTGGCCCATTAGATGTAAGAGGAAGTTTGCTAAAGGCTCATGGAAAAACATTTTTCCCCAGAGAAGAAGCTTATAAGGAGGTACTTTCAGAGCCAAGGCCATCCCCAAGCTCCTCTCCTTGGATGCAGTTTTGATATCTGGAACTAGGGCAAGCATTTTGTGACCATAAGGCAAGAATATTCAGATCAAAAAGGTAACAAGACAAGAACAGCAACAGAAGGATAAAAAGAGCCTGGGACCTTGATGATATCATTGAGCTGCTCAAATAGACCCAGGGCCAGTTTCTCCAGGCTTCTTACATAAATAATAACATTCTTACAGTTTGAGCTATTGCTACTTAGGTTTTCTGTCATTTAGAGTTAAATGTCTTGCCATCCAGCACACTAGTATTTTTCCTTGTAAATACCGTTAACTAATATACTAAGGTACTCTTTTCAGGTTAGGATAAAATGTAGGTCCAGTTCTATATGATTGATTATTTGATATATTCGAAGAATTATAATTTATTTCACTTTATAAGATTTTAATTTCTTGTACAAAAGGCATTAATTGGTCAACAAATACTTACTAGGCATCTATTATATATGTAATATAATATGCAGCATAATTATATATTATATATATAAATTATGTGCTAAATGCTGGACATTTTTTAAAACTAATGAGACAGAATCCTTGCTCTTAAGAAGTTCACAGTCTGCTGGAGAAGACTGTGAAATTCTGCATGATGAAATTCACAATTAATCATATTTTATTTTTGCTACAGATCCTCCTCAACTTTACAAAAAAACCCAAAGTAAGTTGAAAATATTGTAAGTAGAAACTGCATTTAATACACTTAACCTACCAAACAGCAGAGCTTAGCCTAGCCTACCTTAAATGTGCTCAGAACACTTAATTAGCCTACACTTGGGCAAAATCATCTGGTAACACAGTACCAGACTGCAGAGTATTGGTTATTTACCCTTGTGATCTTGTGGCTGACTGGCAGTTGTGGCTTCCTACCACTGCCCAACATCATGAGAGAGTATCTATCATAGGGTATATTGCTAGCCTAGGAAAACATTCAAAATGATGTACAGTTTCTACTGAACATACACTGCTTTCACGCCATTGCAAAGTCGAAAACTCGTAAGTTGAGCCATCATGAGTTGTAGACGATCTGTATGTGCTACCTTTATAAAGTATGCTTCACAATCGAGAAAAAGACAAATAAGAAAATAAACTAATACTTTTGAAAAATCTCTCTAAGTATATTCTAGGGCTGATAAAGATTTAGTATGAATTCCTAGTTTTTCCACAGGGATACTACAGTACAGCAGAATTCAAGGTCAGGGTAATTGCTTTCAGATCACACCAGACCCTCACACATCAGAGAGTCAATTATGGTCATGATACTCCATTGAAAGCAGGAAATTGGGAGTAATTTATTTTTAACAACAAAGGGTGACAAAGTAGAAGGCCTCCAGAGGAAAGCAATCAGGATGGCATATAATTTTGAAACCATGTCAGAGAAGAAATGATGAAAGGATCTGCAGTGTTCTATCCAGAGAAGCCTTACAGCCACATAATAGTTTTCTCAACGATTTGAAAGGCTATCCGTCGTAAACTAACCCACAAAGAGGGGATGGGGAAAAGTTACTGTGGTAGATTTATTCTAAAGCCCACAAAGACAAGACAAAGACTAATGTTTATAAGTCAAGAAGGGCAAATTTGGCTCAATACAAAAAATAATTTTCTATGAATTAATAATATTGTTTACCTTTCAAAATAAAAATACACTATAAAATTAGTTAAGAAATAGCATTACAAAGCAACAGAAGGAATTCCACATTCCTGAAAATCTTCCAGCAGAATTATCTGCTGATAAAACTGTGGATGAAACACATTGTACAATGAGTCCAGCAGGTTATTATAAGCTCCCTGAAGGCTGGAATTTGTCGTGTTCACCACTCTATCACTAGAATCTAACACAGATCCTGCCAATAGTTGATGAGTTGATGCTCAATAAATACATACTGATCAACTGAACAGTCTCTAGTGTCCTTTAAACAAAGTTAACTACAAGTTAGAGAAATGATTTTTTTCAAATGTAAATTATTTTGCCTTTCAGTTGTTAATATTGTTCACTGGTTTGCATATAAAAAGTGAAAAACTGAGATTACAATGATAAGACTATAAAGATTCTATGAAAAAAGAGTCTCCAGTTAAACTCCCAGTTCCATCCTGAAATTAAATTAGTCAAAACAACCCATGGATTAGTTAAGGTGGAATTTTACAGTGTGTATGAACACTTCTGAGGATTTTTAAAGCCTTGAAAACCACTTTGAAATTTAACCACAAAGAATGGGTTAATTAGCTTTCTTCCTTAAAAATGAAGTATATATGTTTATTAGAGAATAATTTGAAAATATAAAGAAAGAGGAAAGTAATCATATGAAAAACCAGCATGCTGAGATAACTGAGGATAATATTTTGGTGAACATCCTCCCAGACTGTTTCACTCTGTGAATGTGTGTGGACATGTGAGTATGAGCAAAGGAAAGAAAAAATATTTTAAACAATAATGAAGTGCTCCCTCTTCTGCTTCCTAATGGAGGGCCATAATTTCTTTTCAGAATGTAAGTATTTATAGAACCTGCCTTCCTTAGGGAAGATGAGGTCCCCGAGGGAAGGAGTTGGTAAAAACGAAGATAGTGAAACAATGCTTTTGTAACCAAATATTTCAGTGTCAAAAAACAGAGGTATTTCAACAAAATATCTCACAAGAGACCCTCAAAAGAGGATATGCAAGATTTTTTTTTTAAATGGATCCATGTGTGTCCACTACTCAGTTTAAGAGGTAGAATATTACCATTATATCATTGAAACCTTCCCCCCAATCCACCCCATGTTCATCTTTCCAATCCTACCCTTTTTCCTCCTCTACCAAGGCTAAATGGTTTCTGAACTTCATGTTTTTAATTCCTTGGATTGTGATAAATTTTAACTATACATGTAAGTATCAATAAAAAATAAATTTTTAGTACTGTATGCTTTCAAACTTTATATATATAGTATCAAATGCTCTAGTTCTGTGATTTTTCTCAATCAATAATATGTTTCTGAGTTTCATCTATTTTCAGTATGGTACAGGAGCTCATTGTTTAAGGATACCACAATTCATTTAGACATTCTCCTGACAATGGACTCTTAAATGTTTCCTAGGTGTTTTGTTATTTAGGATAATGTTATTATAAATTTTCCCATACAAAGTCTCTTGGAGCAAGTAATCAGGGTTATGCTGCCTATTCTAGTAGTGATGGGAAAGAGTCAAGAACAGACAGCAGACGAGAAAAATAAATGAAATCAAGAGATGATAATGAGAATGGAAATTGTATGCCATGGAAATTGTATGCCCTGTAGATTCTATAGAATCTTGAGAATGGCATTTGCAGTTTTCTACCCAAAGTGGCAGGAGGGTTCAAAGGATATTCTGTAAGTCTTATTAAAATATTATATATAAGCATAGTATTATATAAAATATTTCCTAATGTGTTATTTAACTCTAATGATATATTTTGTACCCTTTTCAGTGACAATTATATGTCTACATGATGAACTTGGGTCCCAATATATACCTGGTCGTAATTTATCTAGCCAATCCTATCATATTGAAATTGTAATGTTTTGCTTTGAAGGAAACATTCTTGTTTATATATTTTGTCTACATATTCAACTGTTTTGAAATAGAATTCCTGTGATAATAGGTGTATGCCTTATGTTTACATAGAATTGAATCTGTATCTGGACTTTCTAATTGGTTCCATATATATGTCTATTCCAGTAGAGGCATACCTTAAGGTGTATCATGTTTTACAGATATTGCATTTTTTACAAAATGAAGATTTATGGCAACCCTGCATCGCACAAATCTATCAGCACCATTTTTCCAACATGTTCTCATTTTGTGTCACATTTTGGTAATTATGCCAATATGTCAAATTTTTCATCATTATTATTATATCCGTTATGGCCATCTGTGATCACTGAGCTTTGATGTTACTGTTGTAATAGTTTTGGAATGCCACAATCCACAATCATATAAAATGGTGAACTTAATGCATAAGTGTAGTATGTGTTCTAACTGCTCCACTGACTGGCCATTCCCCTGTGTCGTCTTCTCCTAGGGCCTCCCTATTTCCTGAGACACAACAACATTGAAATCAGGCCAATCAGTAACCCTTCAAAGGCCTCTAAGAGTTCAAGTGAAAGGAAGAGTCACACGTCTCTCACTTTAAATCAAAAGCTAACAATGATTAAGGTTAGTGAAGAAGACATATCAAAAAGCTAGGCCTCTTGTGCCAAACAGCTAGCCAAGCTGTGAATGCAAAGGAAAAGTTCTTGAAGGAAATTAAAAGTGCTACTCTGGTGAACATACAAATGATAAGAAAGGGAAACAGTCTTATTGCTGATATGGAGAAAGTTTCAGTGGTCTGGATAGAAGATCAAACCAGCCACAATATTCACTCAAGCCAAATCCTAATCCAGAGCAAGACTCTAATTCTCTTTAATTCAATGAAGGCTGACAGAGGTGAGGAAGCTGCAGAAGTTTGAAAGTGGCTGTGGTTAGTTCATAAGGCTTAAGGAAAGAAACCATCTCCATAACATAAAAGTGTAAGGTGAAGCATCAAATGCTAATGGAGAAGCTATTGATGAAGATGACTACACTAAACAATAGATTTGCAATGTAGATGAAATAGCCTCATACCAGAAGATGTCATCTAGGACTTTCATAGCTAGAGAAGAGAAGTCAACGCTTGGCTTCAAACTTTAAAAGGACAGTCCAACTCTTTTGTTAGGGGCTAGTGCAGCTGATGACTTTAAATTGAAGCCAATGCTCATTTACCATTCCAAAAATGCTAGATTCCTTAAAAATGATGCTAAACCAACTTTTCCTATGCTCTATAAATGAAACAATAAACCTGGATGACAGTATGTCTGTTGGCAGCATGTCTGTTTACAGCATGGTTTACTGAATATTTTAAGTCCACTATCGAGAACTACTATTCACAAGAAAAAATTCCTTTCAAAATATTACTGCTCATTGACAAAGCCACTAATCACCAAAGAGCTCTGATAGAGTTGTACAAAGTGATTAATGTTGTTTTCATGCCTGTTAACATAACATGTATTCTTCAGCCCAGAGATCAAGGATTAATTTAGAGTCTCAAGTCTTATTGTTTAAGAAATACATTATATAAGGCTATAGCTGTCATAGAAAGTGATTCCTCTGATGAAACTGAGCAAAGTAAATTGAAAACCTTCTAGACAAGATTTTCCATTCTAGATGCCATTCAGAACATTTGTGATTCATAGGATGAAGTCAACACATCAACATCAATGTGTCTAGATGAAGTTGACTCTAACCCTCATGGAGGACTTTGATAGGCTTGACTTTGGTGGAGGAAGTAACTGCAGATGTGATGGATAAATAGCAAGAGAACTGGAAGTGGAGCCTGAATATAGGACTGAATTGCTGTAATCCCATGGTAAAACTTGAATGGATGAGGAGCTGCTTCTTATGGGTGAACAAAGTGTTTTTAAGATGAAATACACTCCTAGCGAAGATGCTGTGAACATTGTAGAAATGATAACAAAGGATTTAGAATATTACAAAAACTTAGTTGATAAAGCAGTGGCAGGGTTTGAGAGGATTGACTCCAATTTTGAAAGAAGTTCTAGTGTGAGTAAAATGCTATCAAACAGCTTTGCACGCTACAAAGAAATCTTTCATGAAAGGAAGACTCAAATAATGCAGCAAAACTACATTGTTCTCTTATTTTAAGAAACTGCCCACTGATTTTGTATCCTGAGACTTTGCTGAAGTTGCTTATCAGCTTAAGAAGCTTTTGGGCTGAGATGATGGGGTTTTCCAGATACAGAATCATGTCATCTGCAAACAAATATTATTTGACTTCCTCTTTTCCTATTTGAATACCCCTTTTTTATTCCTCTTGCCTGATTGCCCTGGCCAGGACTTCTAATACTACGTTGAATGGGAGTAGTGAGAGACAGCATCCCTGTCATGTGCTGGTTTTCAAGGGGAATGCTTCCAGCTTTTGCCTATTCAGTATGATGTTGGCTGTGGGTTTGTCATATACAGCTGCTATTATTTTGAGGTATGTTCCTTCAATACCTAGTTTATTCAGAATTTTTACCATGAAGGGATGTTGAATTTTATCAATGATCTTTTCTGCAGGCAAGCAGAGATCCAAATAATGAATGAACTTCCATTCACAACTGCTACAAAGAGAACAAAATGCCTAGGAATACAGCTAATAAGGGAAGCAAAGGACCTCTTCAAGGAGAAGTAAAAACCAATGCTCAAGGAAATCAGAGATGACACAAACAAATGGAAAAACATTCCATGCTCACAGCTAGGAAGAATCAATATTGTGAAATTGGCCATACTGCCCAAAGTAATTTATAGATTCAATGCTATTCCCATTAAACTACCATTGACATTCTTCACAGAATTAGAAAAAAAACTAATTTAAAATTCATATGAAACCAAAAGGAGCCTGAATAGCCAAGTCAATCCCAAGCAAAATGAACAGAGTTGGAGGCATCATGCTACCCAACTTCAAACTATACTACAAGGCTACAGTAATGAAAAAAGCATGGAACTGGTGGCAAAAACAGACACACAGACCAATGGAAGAGAACAGAGAACTCAGAAATAATACCACACATCTACAACAATCTGATCTTTGACAAACCTGACAAAAACAAGCAATAGAGAGAGGATTCTCTATTTAATAAATGGTGCTATGAGAACTGACTAGTCATATGCAGGAAATTGAAACTGGACCCCTTCCCTACACCTTATACAAAAATTAACTAAAGATGGATTAATGACTTGAATGTAAAATGTAAAACTATAAAAACCCTAGAAGAAAATCTAGGCAATACCATTCATGACATAGGCATGGGCAAAGACTTCATACCAAAAATGCCAGAAGCGATTGCAACAAAAATAAAAATTGACAAATGGGATCTAATTAAATTAAAAAGCTTCTGCATAGCAAAAGAAACTATCAACATAGTGAACAGACAACCTACAGAATGGGAGAAAATTTTTGCAATCTATCCGTCTGACAAAGGTCTAATATCCAGAATCTACAAGGAACTTAAACAAATATACAAGAAAAAAGCAATCCCATTAAGAAGTAGGCAAAGGACATAAACAGACAGTTCTCAAAAGAAGACATTCATTCACCAAGAAACATGAAAAAAAGCTCAACATCACTGATCATTAGAGAATTGCAGATCAAAACCACAATGAGATCACCTCATGCAGTCAGAATGATGATTATTAAAAAGTCAAGAAACAACAGATGCTGCCTTGTTGCAGAAAAAAAAGGAATACTTTCACACTGTTGGTGGGAGTGTAAATTAGTTCAAACATTGTGGAAGATAGTGTGGCAATTCCTTAAAGATCTAGAAGCAGAAATAGCATTTGACCCAGCAATCCCATTATTGTGTATATACCCAAAGGATTATAAATCACTCTATTATAAAGATACATGCACATATATGTTCACCACAGCACTGTTCACAATAGCAAAGACATGGAGTCATCCCAAATGGCCACCAATGATAGACTGAATAAAGAAAATGTGATACATATACACTATGGAATACTATGCAGCCATAAAAAGGAATGATATCATGTCCTTTTCAGGGACAAGGATGGAGCTGGAAGCCATTTTCCTCAGCAAACTAATGCAGGAACAGAAAACCAAATACCACATGTTCTCATTTATAAGTGGGAGCTGAACAATGAGAACACATGTACACATGGGTGGAAAAAACACACACTGGGGCCTGTCAGAGAGGCAGGGGGAAGAGACCATCAGAAAGAATAGCTAATGGATGCTGGGCTTAATAGGCTGATCTGTGCAGCAAACCACCATGGCACATGTTTACCTAACAAATTTGCACATCCCGCATATGTACCCTGGAACTTAAAATAAAAGTTGAAAGAAAAAAAAAAGAAAGAAACTGTCACAGTCACCTAAGCACCAGCAACCATTACTCTGATCAGTCAGTGGCCATACAAATCAAGGCAAGACCCTCCACCAGCAAAAAATTATGACTCACTGAAGGCTCAGATGATCATTGGCATGTTTTAGCAATCAGGTATTTTTAATTAGGTATGTACTCTTGTTTAGACATAATGCTATTGCACACTTCATAAACTACAGTATAGTGTAAATATAACTTTAATATACATTGGGAAACCAAAAAAATTATGTGGCTAACTTTGCTGTAATAGTCACTTTATTGTGGTGGTTGAAACCAAACTCACACATTTCTGAAGTATGTCTGTACCAGAATTACACTGTCTTGATTAGTGGAGCCTTTACATTGATTTTACTATTTGGTAGGATAAATCTTTCCTCATGTTCATCTTTTCCAAGGCATTGATTATTAACTTCATGTTTATTTTTAAAAAAGAAAATTTTGAAACATTTTGTTAAGTTTTCCTCAAATCATTCCTTCTCCTTTGTTCTGTATCAGTAATCCATACTTCCATATACACAGGCACTAAAAGAACCTGGGCTATGCTTAACTTTTCATTCTTCTGTTATCCCAATAAATCCTCAAGTCCTATACTTCGCCATTGAATTCTACCTTAAACACATTTATTTCTCTCCACCCCAGCTACCGCATGCTAGTCCAGACCACCATCATATTTCACCTGAACTGCTGGAACAACTTCCAAACTATCCTCCTTGTCTCCTGTCCTGCCTCTCTTCTAGAATCAATTTATTTTCAAAACTAGCATGAAGCTTCTAAGAGTAAGGAACGTCAAAGCAAACTCATTTCTTTTCCTTATAACTTTATTTGATGAGAGAATCATAAAATGCTAGTCATAGTACATGTTGATTCTTTTTAAACATTTAACATGGTCTCTCATAATATCTCAGAATTTCCTTGCTGAATGATTTCATTAAATACATTAATGATCTAAATAGTAAACTCATTTAATTAACAAGATAGGAAAGAAGAAACAAGATTCCTTGACTAATAAGTTTAAACATAATCCCATTAGTTGATAAGATAAATGGGATTAATTTCTAAAGACATACTTATTTAGCACCTAGCAAAATTCCATGTTCATAGGACTCTATGAATATATGATGAAAAAATAAATGCATAAATTACTATATCAGTTAGAATTTCATGGCTTACAGCCTCTGTTAGAATTAAAGCACCATAGGGGCAAGAACCATGATAATCCTCTTCATATAGTACGCACTTAATAAACATTTGTCAAAGTCTGAAACAATGTCATCCAAAAACCATCACAGATTCAAACTATCACAGATCCGAAACTATCACAAATTCTCCACTATGGGAAGAATTGCAACTTATATTTATGCAGTGTTTTATCATCTGCAAAGTGAATAGTATTTTATTTGCCCAGATGATTCTCATTTAGCCCTCACAACAATCCAGCCAATGCTACTATCACTGCCATCTAGAAACTAGGACTGAAATTATTAAGTGACTTGTTCAATATTAAGCATCTTGTTAATGCAAGTGTTAGGGAACCAACCTAGGTCTTCTGGCACCAGATCTAGTGTTCATGTGATTGTGTCAAAGATAAAAATAACTATGACCAGATATTTATTGCCAGAAGTAAGGGAAAGAGGACACTGCACATTGTTAGTTAGTACCTAGCTCTGCCCATTTTCAAGTCTTTGTATGTCCCCTTCCCTACACTGGGAAACCTTGACCTTAATACACAGATTAATTGTCAATATATCCTCGATGGTTAATCCTGGTAATAGGCCAGAGGGATTAAAAGGACTGCAATGCAACAATTTCTGACTCCTTCAAGACTTCATTTTCTCCAGTCCAGCAATATTGGGCTCAAAATAGATTAATAGGTTTTGCTTTTTTCTTGACATTTGGCCTCTATCATTTTTTTTTACAACTTTTAAATATGCAATTTTTGTGGGTGTACAGGAGGTGTATGTATTTATGTGGTACATTTGCTATTTTTATAAAGGCAAGCGATATGTAATAATTACATCATGGAAAATGGGGTAACCATCCCTTCAAGCATTTATCCCTTGTGTTACATAAGTCCAATTATACCCTTTTAGTTATCTTAAAATATACAATTGTTATTGACTATAGTGCCCCTGTTGTGATATCAAATACTCTATCTTATTTATTCTTTGTAACTATGTTTTGAACCCAATAACCATCCACAACTCCCACCCTCAGACCTCCCACTATTCTTCCCAGCCTCTAGTAACCATCATTCTACTCTCTGTCTCCATGAGTACAATTATTTTGACTTTTGGATTCCCCAAATAAGTGAGAACATGTGACGTTTGTCTTTCCATGCCTGGTTTATTTCACTTAACATAATGACCTTCAGTTCTATCCATGTTGTTGCAAATAAAAGGATCTCTCTTTTACGGTTGAATAGTACTCTGCTGTGTATAAGTACCACAGTTTCTGTATCCATTCTTCTGTTGATGGACACTTAGGTTGCTTCCAAATTTTTCTACTGTGAACAGTGCTGCAACAAACATGGGAGTAGAGCCATCTCTTCTATATAGTGTTTTCCTTTGGGGGTGGGGGGTGTATATAACCAGCAATGGGATTGCTAAATCACATGATAGCTCCCTTTTTAGTTTTTTGAGGAACCTCCAAACTATTCTCCATAGTGGATGTCCTAACTCACATTCCCACCAACAGTGTACCATGGTTCCCTTTTCTCCACATCCTCACCAGCATTTGTTATTGCCTCTCTTTTGGATAAAAGTCATTTTAACTGGGGTGAAATGATATCTCATTGTAGTTTTGATTTGCACGTCTCTGATGATCAGTGATGTGGAGCACCTTTTCATATGCCTGTTTGCCATTTGTATGTCTTCTTTTGAGAAATGTCTATTCAAATCTATTGCCCATTTTCTAAGTGGGTTATTTGATTTTTTCCTATAGAGTTGTTTGGACTCCTTTTATATTCTAGTTATCACCTATTAGATTATTAGTTTGCATTTTCTCCCATTTTGTGGGTTGCTTCTTCACTGTGTTGTTTCCCTTGCTGTGCAGAAGCTTTTGAACTTGATGTGCTCCCATTTGTCCATTTTTGTTGTGTTGCCTGTGCTTGAGGGGTATTACTCAAAAACTTTTTGCTCAGACCAAATGCCCTGGAGAGTTTCCCCAAACTTTTCTTATAGCAGTTTCATAGTTTGACATCTTAGATTTAAGTCTTTAATCTATTTTCATTTGATATTTATATATGGGGAGAGATGAGGGTCTAGTTTCATTATTCCGCATATAGGTATCAAGTTTTGACAGCAGAGAATACTGTGCACCCATAAAAAGGAACAAGATCATGTCCTTTGCAGGGACATGGATGAAGCTGGAAGCCATCATCCTCAGCAAACTAACACAGAAAGAGAAAACCAAACACCTCATGTTCTCACTCATAAGTGGGAACTAAACAATGAGAACACATGGACCCAGGGAGGGGAACAATACACACTGGGGCTTGTTGTTGGGGCAGGGGGAGGGAAAGCATCAGGATAAATAGCTAATGCATGTGGGGCTTAACACCCATGATGGGTGGATAGGTGCAGCAAACCACCATAGCAAAAGTTTACCTATGTAACAAAACTGCACATTCTGCACATGTATCCTGGGATTTAAAATAAAATTAATTTAAAAAAAAGAAAAGACTGTTTTTTTCCCAATGTATGTTCTTGGAACCTTTGTAAAAAAAATGAGTTCACTGTAGATGTGTGGATTTGTTTCTGTGTTCTCTATTCTATTCCATTGGTCTATGTGTCTGTTCTTATGCAGTACCATGCTGTTTTGGTTACCATAGCTCTGTAGTATAATTTGAATCCAGGTAATGTGATTCCTTCAGTGTGGTTCTTTTTTTCTCAGGATAGCTTTGTTTCTTCTGGGTCTTTTGTAGTTCCATATAAATTCTAGAACTGTATTTTCTATTTCTGTGAAAAATATCATTGGTATTTGAATGGGGATTGCATTAAATCTGTACATTGCCTTGGGTAGTACGGACATTTCAACAATATTGATTTTACCAATCTATAATATGAAATATCTTTTCATTTTCTTCTATCATCTTTAATTTCATTCATCAGTATTTTATTGTTTTCATTGTAGAGATCTTTCACTTCTTTAGCTAATTCCTAGTTATTTAATTTTGTTTGTGGCTATTGTAAGTGCAATAACTCTTCTGATTTCTTTTTCAGGTTGTTCACTGTTGGCATATAGACATACTACTGACTTTTATATGTTGATTTTGTATCCTGACACTTTACTAAATTTATTAGTTCTCATTTTTTTTTTGGTGGAGTCTTTAGGTTTTTCCAAATATAAGATCATGCCAGGTGTGATGGCTCACACTTGTAATCCCAACACTTTGGGAGGCCAAGACGGGTGGATCATCTGAGGTAAGGAGTTTGAGACCAGCCTGGCCAACATGGTGAAACCCCATCGCTAGTAAAAATACAAAAAAAAAATTAGTTGGGCGTGGTGGTGGGTGCCTGTAATCTCAGCTACTCAAGAGGCTGAGGCAGGAGAATCACTTGAATACACACACACACACACACACACACACACACACACACACACACACATATATATCCAACAAGAATACTTTGACTTCTACCTTTCTGGTTTGGATGCCCTTTATATCTTTCTCTTGTCTGATTGCTCTGTCTAGGACTTCCAGTACTATGCTGACTAACAGTGGCAAAAGTGATAATCTTTGTTGTGTTCCAGATCTTAGAGGAAAGGCTTTCAGTTTTTCCCCAGTCAGTATGATACTAGCTGTTGATCTGTCATATATAGCTCTTATTATGTTAAGATATGTTCCTTCTATACTCAGTTTTTTTAAGGTTTTCTGCGATGAAAGGATGCTAAATTTCATCAAATGCTTTTTCAGCATCAATTGAAATGATCATAGGGTTTTTATCCTTTATTCTGTTGATATGATGTATTATATTGGTTGATTTGCATATGTTGAACCATCCTTGCCTCCTAGGGATAAATCACACTTGGTCATGATGAATGATCTTTTAATATATTGTTGAATTCAGTTTGCTAGCATTTTGTTGAGGATTTTTGCATCAATATTAGTCAGAGATATTGACCAGTAGTTTTTTTTTTTTTTTTCTTTTCTTTTCTATGGGTCTTTGTCTGGTTTTTGTATCAGTCTATTGCTGCCCTCGTAGAACGAGCTTGGAAGTATTCTCTCCTCCTCTACTTTTTGGAATAGTTTAAGTAGGGTTAGTATTAGTCCTTCTTTAAATGTTTGGTAGAATTCAGCAGTGAAACCATCAGGTCCTAGGCTTTTCTTTGCTGGAAGACTTTTTATTACAATTTCAATCTCATTACTTGTTATTAGTCTGTTCAGGTTTTGGATTTCTTTATGGCTCAATTTGGATAGGTTGTCTGTGTGTAGTAATTTATCCATTTCTTCTGGGTTTTCCAATTTATTGGCCTATAGTCTCTCATAGAACCCACTAATGATCCTTTGAATTTCTGCTATATAGGTTGTAATGTCTCCTTTTTCATCTCTGACTTTATTTATTTGGAACTTCTCTCTTTTTTTCTTAGTCTAGATAAAGGTAGGTCAATCTTAGTCTGGCTAAAGGTTTGCCAATGTTTATCTTTTCAAAAAAACAACTTTTTGTTTTATTGATATTTTGTATTGATTTCTTTATCTCAATTTCATTTATCTCTGATCTGATTTTTAATATTTCCTTTCTACTAATTTTAAATTTGGTTTGTTCTAGCTTTTCTAATTCTTTAAGATGCATCAATTGGTTGTTTATTTGAAGTTTTTCTTCCTTTTGACTTAGGCATTTACAGGTACTGCTTTAGTACTGCTTTCACTATATCCTATAGATTTTGGTATGTCATGTTTCCATTATGGTTTGAGAAATTTTTCAATTTCCTTCTCAATTTCTTCATTGACCCCTGGTCATTTCAGGGCATATTTTTTAATTTTCATGTGTCTGTATAGTTTCCAAAATTCCTCTTGTTATTGATTATTTGTTCCATTGTGGCCAGAGAAAATGCTTAATATTATATAAATTTTGTTGAATGTTTTCAAATTTGTTTTGTGAGCTAACATATGGCCTATCCTTGAGAATGATCCATGTGCTAAGGAAAAGAATATGTATTCTTCAGTCATTGAATGAGATGTTTTGTAAATATCTATTAGGTGAATTTGATGTATAGTATAGATTAAGTTCAATGTTTCTTTGCAGATTTTCTATTTGAAGATCTGTCCAATGCTGAAAGTGAGGTGTTGAATACCTAGCTATTATTGTATTGGGGCCTATGTATCTCTTTAGCTCTATTAATGTTTCCATTATATATGTGGGTGCCCAATGGTTGGGTGCACATATATTTACAATTGTTATATCCTCTTGCTGAATTGACCCTTTTATCATTATATAATGACCTTCTTTGTGTGACTTGTCTTATAGTTTTTGTCTTGAAATCTACTTTGTCTGATATAACTATTCCTATTCTTTTTTGGTTTCCAATGGCTTGGAATATATTTTTCCATCCTTTTATTTTCAGTTTATGTGTATTTTTATAGATGATGTGTTTTTTGCAGGCACAGATCATTGGCTCTTGTTTTTTCATCCATTCAGCCACTCTATTTGAAATTAGTCTTCTCAGACTCTCATGCAGTATTCTCTTCCCTCTTTCCTTCTGTCCTTTCTCTCTTTTAGTGAAAGTGATTTTCTCTGGTGCTATGATTTAATTTCTTTCTTTTCATTTTTTGTATCATTGTATGCTTTTGGTTTGAGGTTACCATGAGCCTTGCAAATACTATCTTATAATCCATTATTTTAACTGGTGACAATTTAACAATGATTGCTTGAATAAACAAACATGCAAAAAGTAAACTAATGAAGGCTCTACACTTTAACTTTGTCCCCTGCTTTTAACTTTTGTTGCTTCTCTTTATATATTATTGTATTGTGTATGTCTTCAAATGTTGTTATAGTTGTTATTTTTGATTGGCTCATTGTATAATCTTTCTACTTAAGATATGAGTAATTTACACACCACAATTACAGTGCTATAATATTCTGTGTTTTTCTGTGTGCTTATTATTTCCAGTGAGTTATATACCTATGGATGATTTATTCTTACTCATTAACATGCTCTTCTTTCAGATTTAATAACTCCCTTTAACATTTCTTGTAGTGCAGGTCTGCTGTTGATGAAATCCCTTAGCTTTTGCTTGTCTAGGAAGATCTTTATTTCTCTTTCATGCTTAAAGCATATTTTCACCAGATACACTATTCCTGGGTAAAAAATTTTTTCCTTCAGCTGTTTAAATATGTCATGCCACTCTCTCCTGGCCTGCAAAGTTTCTACTAAAAAGTCTGCTGCCAGACATATTGGCGCTCCACTGCATGTTATTTGTTTCTTTTGCTGCTTTTAGGATCCTTCCTTTATCCTTGACCTTTGGGACTTTGATTATTAAACGCCTTGAAGTAATCTTCTTTGGTTTAAATCTGCTTGGTATTCTATAATCTTCTTGTACTTGAATGTTGATATCTTTCTCCAGATTTGGAAAGTTCTCCAATATTATCCCTTTGAATAAACTTTCTACCCCCACCTCCTCTTTAAGGCCAATAACTCTTAGATTTGACCTTCTGAGGCTATTTTCTAGAGCATATAGTTGTGCTTTATTGTTTTTTCTTTTGTTTCCTGTGTTTTGTGTTTTGTTTGTTTTGTTTTTTGTTTTTTTGAGAGGGAGTTTCACTCTTGTTGCCCAGACTGAAGTGCAATGGCACGATCTCAGTTCACTGCAACCTCTGCTTCCTGGGTTCAAGCAATTCTTCTGCCTCAGCCTTCAAGTTGCTGGGATTACAGGCTCTCACCACCATGCCCAGCTAATTTTGTATTTTTAGTAGAAATGGGGTTGTCCATGTTGGTCAGGCTGGTCTCAAACTCCTGACCTCAGGTGATCTGCCCGCCTTGGCCTCCCTAAGTGCTGGGATTATGGATGTGAGCCACCGTGCCAAGACTGACTGTGTATTTTTAAACAGCCTGGTCTTGAAGCTCAGTAATTTCTTCTGCTGCTTGATCAATTCTACCATTAAACAACTGATGCATTCTTCAGTGTGTTGATTGCATTTTTCAGCTCCAGAATTTCTACTTGATTCTTTTTAATTATTTCATTCTCTTTGTTAAATTTATCTAATAGAATTTTGAATTCCTTCTGTCTTATCTTGAATTTCTTTTGAGTTTCCTCAACACAGCTATTTTGAATTATCTGTCCCAATGGTCATGTACCTCTGCTTCTCCAGAATTAGTTACTAGTGCCTTACTGCGTTCATTTGGTGAGGTCATATTTTCCAGGATGGTCTGGATGCTTATAGATGTTTATCAACGTCCGGACACTGAAGAGTTAGGTGTTTCTTGTAGTCTTCGCAGTCCAGACTTGTTTGTGCCTGTCCTTCTTGGGAAGGCTTTCCAGACACTCAAAGAGATGTAGCTTCTAAGCCCAATAATGTTGTAGCTTTTGCAGACTCATAGAAGTACCATTTTGGTGATCTTGGATAAGATCTGAAATGATTCTCTTGATTACCAGGCAGAGACTCTTGCTCTCTTTCCTTACTTTCTCCTAAACAAATTGAGTGAGTGTCTCTCTCAATCTCTCTCTCTCTCTCTCTCTCTCTCTCTCTCTCTCTCTCTCTCTCTCTCTGCTGAGCCCCCTGGAATTTGGGGTATGGTGATGCAAATACCCCTGTGGCCACAGTCACTGAAACTGTGCTCTGTCAGACTTGAAACCAGCACAGCAATGGGTCTTGCCTCAGGCACACTGTAAACTCTACCTGGCTACCACTTCTGTTGACTCAAGGCACTAGGGCTCAGTGATTAGCAGGTAGCAAAGCCAGCCAGGTCTGTGTCCTTCTCCTTAGGGCAGCAAGTTCCCGTAGGTCCTGGGTGGGTCCAGAAATGCTGTTTGAGAAGCAGAGATAGAAGTTGAAAACCTTCTAAGTTTACCTGATGTTCCTTTCTACTGCAAGTAAGCCGGCTCTCAAACCACAATACAAAGTCCTTCCTAGTCTTCTCCTTACCGTTTTTCTAAAGACTGATTATGGATCCTAGACTTGTTTTTGTACTTGAATTTTTATAATAGTAGCAGGCTTAGGACTGTGTTCTCTGCCTTGGTCTTTGACAGCTCTCTTCCAAGAGACTGATGTCCAGTCCCTGAATCCTAAACAGGTCCTTTAGGCCCTGTGCCACCTTAATGTACAGCTCCTGGGGGAATGTATAGCTCTGATGCTTTGGCTTACTTAGATTGCTTTATCCTACTACTGTCAATTGTGCAATGTGTGGACCAAATAATACTGCTTCCAAGTAACTAATCATGCATACTGACAGCACTTAATAAGTAAAGAGAACATTATGCCTCCAAAGAAAAATAAATACTAGCAATAAGAAATCTATATAATAAGCATTCATATGTTGTTTACACTGTGTTTCTATAAAATCTAAAACCATCAGTGGTGGGCAGAATATTACAAGTCAAACTTTATTAGTAACTCAGTAAAAGGTTCTATGCTTCAGTAGAGAAAAGAGTTATAAAAATTCATCATGGAGCTATGTGGATTAGCAATACTATGAAAAAAATATGAGGAGTTACAGCTGACAGTATGAGTCAGACTGCAACACGCCAGTTAAAGAAATTAACGTGACATTAGCTGATTTAATACAAGTATGATATTTAGCCTAGAAAGAGTGACAGGCCTCCACTCTTCTGTGCTAATTAGTATTGGGAATGATTTGGCTTCACAGGTTCATAAAAGGCAGGCTAACTGGATTGTGCTGAATTTCCTTTAGTAAGACAGTGCAAGGTTTTATTCATCAAAGAGACGTGGGGAAGACTTGGCCTTCTGACTTACGAAAGATCTTAGCAACAATCAGGAACCCAGATGTAGACACAGTAGTTGCCCAAAAATACCAATAATGTAGTTTTTCAAATCAGAAATGAGGTGACCTAGAGGCATTTCTAGACACTTTGATAGGGCATGTCAGTGAACTTGCTTCCTAGCACAGCTCTATTCTTGGCCACATGGGAAACTAAAGCATCTTACTTGACACTGGGGGTGGAGGCGGGGGGGGGCGGGAATCACACATGGTGCACTTGGCTTGGTGCTGGAGCTGATATTTGAGGAGGGACAAAGACCAAATAGACTGTTTTCTGTGAACATAAGTGAGGAAAATGGTGAGTATTAAACCCATGTCATATGAGAAAAAATTAAATAAGAAAAGGTGCTGAGGAATGTGTATGACAAACATTTAAAAGGTAAAAGAGTGATCAGAATTGTTATCTATCTCTAAGGGAGTAGAAATAATGCAATGGTGAGATGGCAACAGGGACAGACATTGCAGCTGATGATAAGATTTCTAACAATTAGAGCTTTGCAGTATAAAACTGGCTGCTTAGCAAGCAGCAGATTCTGTGTTCCTGGAGTCTTCAAGCCTAGCCTGATCTACACAAGGCATCTTCTGAGTGTAGAAGACAGCAGTTTGAATTAGATGAGTTTTAAGATGCTAAGTAAATGAGACAATCAGAATAGAATTTTTGTATTAGTACTATGGTGCAAACTACCTGCATATATTCACTTCTTCCTGAATTTTTTCTGATAATGGGGAAAGTAACACTAATACAAGAGAGTGTGGGTTTATGGCTTTTTTAAAGTTAGCCATGACTCACAGTTCCTAATGACTCAAGGTAGGTAAAAGTTTTTGGAAGTGGTCTGACTACTCTGACATCTTCCCACAACATCAAGAAAAGTATCCCCTGAAGATTTACAATGACATTCAAATTAGAAAACTACAACATGAATATGAAATCAGAAGAAAATAACTTCTTTTAAAAGAAGATTCTTTAGGTGGGAGCAAAGAATAAATGACAGAAAGGCAGCCATGGGGGAAGGAGCATCACGTAACAGTGGTAGGCAGAATAATGACTCTGAAAGATGTCCATGTCTGAATCCCCAGAAACTAGGAATACATTATGTAACACCTAGTAAAACGAACTTTGCAGATGTAAGTCAAGGATCTTGCTATGAGGAGATCATACTACATTATCCAGGTGGCCCAGTATACTCAGAAAGGACATTGTAAGTGGAAGAGGGAGAAAGGAGATCCAGCGTCAGTGAGGCAACATGAGGTATTTGACTGGCTGTCACTGGTTTGGAGCTTGAAGTTAGCCATGTGTATTAGTCTGTTTTCATGCTGCTGATAAAGACATACCCAAGACTGGGTAATTTATAAAGAAAAATAATTTTAATGGACTCACAGTTCCATGTGGCTGGGGAGGCCTCACAATCATGGCAGAAGAGCAAAGGATGTCTTATATGACAGCAGGCAAGAAAGAATGAGAGCCAAGCAAAAGGGGAAACCCTGTATAAAATCATCAGTTTTCATGAGATTTATTTCCTACCATGAGAACATTATGGGGGAACTGCCCTCTTAATTCAGTTATCTCCCACAGGATCTCTCCCACAACATGGGAATTCTGGGAGCTACAGTTCAAGATGAGATTTGGGTGGGAACACAGCCAAATGATATCACCATGAATCAAGGACTGTGAGCAGCTCATAGAAGCTGGAAAAGGCAAGAAAACAGCCTCCAGAAAGGAAGGCAGCCTTCCCTACAGCCTCCAGAAAGGAAGGCAGCCCTTTCTATATTTTTGACTGGTAGGTCCCATTCTGGACCTCCAGAACTGAAGAATCATACATTTGTGTTGTTTCTTTAAGCCACTAAATGTGTGGCAATTTGTTACAGCAGCATTAGGAAACAAATACAACAATATACCAGCAGAAGACATCACATAGGAGGCATGGGCTAAAAGAAGGACATAAAAATGGACACCAGTGGGAACGTACACCTTACCATTTTGCACTATGACTCAACATTTAAAGATGGTGATTCTCTCTCGGTTTTAAATTTAATGCAATACCATTGCAATACAGTTTCTCTCCCACTCCAACTTAGTTCTTGACAAGTAAGCCTAACGTGCATTTGGAAAAATAAATGTGTGACAATAGCCAGGTATCAACTTGAAAAGAGAAAGGTAACGGAGGGGATGGAGATAAACCTTTATCAGATATTTATGTAAACTACAAATGGTTCTGGTACTATAATTGAAAGGCAAGAGAATAGAAAAAAATACTTTAAAAAAAGTTTCTGATTCTTGCAGAAATTTATTACATTATAAAGGTGGTATTTCAAATCAGTAAGAAAACCATGAGTTATATAATTGTCAGTGAGGTAACCAACTGGTAATTTAGAGAGAAATAATAAACTTGAACTATGACTACATTCCTTATATCAAATTAATCCTGCTAAAGGTCTAAACAATTAGCAAATATACTTGTTATAATAATATTGAAATAAGAATAACTTTTGGCCAGAAGCTGTAACCAGACACATAACCAAAGTTGTAGAGAAAAAGATTGATAAATTTGAATATATACTACTATTAAATTTGTACAAAGCAACTAAAATATAAAGATCAAGAGACAAATAAAACATTTTGGAAAATTCTTTGACAAATATAAGAAAGGGTTAATCTCTTTAATATACAAAGAGAATAATTGAGATGAAAGAGACTATCAACCCAAGAGAAAAAAAATGAGCAAAGATTAGAAGCAGTTACAAAAATAACTAGAAAATTCTTATATGAAAAGATGCTCAACTTCATTTATAATTAAACACATGTAAATTAAAGCAACATGACACACCATTCTTGATCAAATTGCTGTAAAATATACAGTGTTAGTGAGGGTTTGAAAAAAATGGGTACTTTATATAAAAGTTAAAAGACTAACCATCTGTTAGTCAAAGTGTGAATTGATGTAAACCTCTTTCTGGCTAATTTGTCATTTGTTACAGGAGATCTTTAGAAAGCAGATCTTTAGACAGCATGGACTTTAGAACTTTTGCCATGTTAAAATTTTTCCCTCACCTGGGAGCAGATGGGATTGATAAACTGCCATTATTATTTCTAAAGCATGGTACTGTAAAGTACCATTTACATGCATCGCATAATTATTACTTTATCTAAAAAATGCTAAATACTGGATACTCTGTATGGTTCTATTAAATAATAAAATAGGAGTGTGGGTGGAGGGAAGCCTGACTCTTGGTGTCATGCATAAGAAAAACTAATCAGATCTAGCCAATATCAATCGTCTGAGCTGTGAATGGGTGTTGGGATAGCATCCCTCTTTAGAAGTTACTGATGAAACCTCATGGAGCTTGAGTCTTAGATAAGCATTGCTTGGTCAGCCAGTTCAAAATTGGAGGTACCAATTTAACATCTGAAAACAAAAAATCGCAACAACCAAGTTCTGAGAAACCAGTGTGGGTTCTAAGAATGCTACTTTGGGTATGTTACGGGTTAAACTATGTCCTCCCAAAATTCATGTGTCAAAGTCCTAATCCCAGGACATAAGAATGTGGCATCATTTAGTGACAGACTGGATTAAGAAAATGTGGCACATATACACCATGGAATACTATGCAGACATAAAAAAGGATGAGTTAGTGTCCTTTGTAGGGACATGGATGCAGCTGGAAACCATCATTCTCAGCAAACCATCGCAAGAACAGAAAACCAAACACTGTATGTTCTCACTCATAGGTGGGAACTGAACAATGAGATTACTTGGACACAGGAAGGGGAACATCACACTCTGGGACCTATTGTGGGGAGGGTGGGGAGGGATAGCATTAGGAGATATACTTAATGTAAATGACGAGTTAATGGGTGCAGCACACCAACATGGCACATGTATACATATGTAACAAACCTGCACATTGTGCACATGTACCCAAGAACTTAAAGTATAATAATAATAAAAAGAAATAGGGTCACTGCAGATGAAATTAGTTAAATTAAGACGAGGTTATTAGGATGGACCCCAATCCAATGACAAGTGTCCTTATAGAAAGAAGAAATCTGGAGATAGACTTGTACACAGGTACAACACCATTTGAAGACTGGAATTATGCTGCTACAAGTCAGGAAATGCTAAACGTTGTCAGAAACCCAAAAGGAATGGAACAAATTCTCTCTCACAGACCTCAGAAGGAACCAGTCCCATTGACACCTTAATTTTGAACTTGTAACCTTTAGAACTGTGAGGCAATACATTTCTATTAAGGTATGCAGTTTGTAGTACTTTCTTATGGAAACTCTAGCAAGCCAATATAGAGTTAAAAAACAGAAAAAGGTACTGGTTGAAAAACTTTTGATTAATCTCTTAGCATTTTAACATCTTTACTCCTTGGGAAAAAATAACAATTAGGGGCTGTCGAAAAAGGGGGATTATCTTTATTCTTGATAAAATTCCCAAAAGTGTAATAGGCATCACAATTTTAAAAGCACATACCCTTTAATAAATAAGTATTGTTGATGCAAACAGGCAATATAGTATAATATAGAGGTCTAAAGACTTTAGACTGCACGAAGTCCACCTGGATCACTTGTTAGTAATCCAGATTTGTGGCTCTCCCCCAAATTCTTACTAAATCAGAATCTCTGGTGGTAACCATGGAGATTTATATTTTACAATTATCCCAGGTCATTTTGATGCAAATTGTTGGTGAAATATACTTGGAAAACAAAGGAATAGTAGTTAAAGAGCATTAGCCCTTTAACTGGAGTCAGAATCCCAGCTCTGCCTTTTTTTAACAAAGTTACCTTGGCAAAGTCTTACAGTTTCCTTATCTGCAAAATAGGAATAGTAATAGCATCTGCTTCAAGGTTCTATTGGTAGTTGTGAATGAAATAACAAAATAAATACATAACTTTGATTAAAATGTATCAAACCACCAATGATACTCTTAACATAATGAGAAAAAACTATTTTAAAATTCGTATGGGACCAAAAAAAAATGGCCCAAATAGCCAAGGCAATTCTAAGTAAAAAGAAAAAAGTTGGAAGCATCACATTACCTGACTTCAAACTATATACTACAAGGTTACAGTAACCAAAACAGCATGGTACCAGTACTAAAGCAGATGCATAGACAAGAATAACAGAGAAGAGAGCTCAGAAACAAGACCACATGACTACAACCATTTGATCTTCGACAAACCTGACAAAAACAAGCAACGGGAAAAAGACTCCCTATTCAATAAATGGTGCTGGGATAACTGGGTAGCCATATGCAGAAAATTGAAACTGGACCCCTTCCTTACACCATATACAAAAAAATCAACTCAAGACGGATTAAAGACTTAAATATAAAACCTAAATCTATAAAAACCCTGGAAGAAAACCTAGGAAAAAAAATCAACAGAGAACAGAGTAAAGAGACAACCTACAGAATAGGAGAAAATATTTGCAAAGTATGCATCTGACAAAGGTCTAATATTCTGAATCTATAAAAAACTTTTAAAAAATTACAAGCAAAAAAACAAACAACTCCATTAAAAAGGAAGAAAATAACATGAATAAAATGATTCATTTCAAAATAAGATGATTCATTTCATAAAGTGCTTAGTCTAGTGTCTAAGAGCCTAAGTGATCAATCAATGTAGCCATTATTACTACTCAGTAATTTTAAAAATGAGGTAAATGTGCAAGTACTGATATGTTGAGCTAAAACAATAAACAAAGTGAAGAATAATACATGATGTATGTTCACATCAGTGTGAAAAAAGTATGCACTCAAATTATATATTCCTGAAATGTTTCTAGAAGATATTATTAGAAACACTTGGTGTTTAACATTGGGAAATGAGATCATATTCTCTTTTGCTTTGCTTGATTTAAAAAAATTATATGTACATGTGATTTTCAAGGAAAAAATACAGTTTGTGAATCTAGCACCTGAGGAAAGAGATGATAACATTTCAAATACAAATGAGCTTTGATTTTTATTTCTGGTACTACTGTGTGGAAATTTGCATACCCCAGGTGAAATTGGAAATGGTGAAATCCCAAGAATAATCTCTGTAATGAATCACACAAATACAACTGAAAACATGCCAAATATCAGGCAAAAGTAAATAGGAACCACCTTTGTACAAATCCTCAAAAAAGACCTAGATGATCTATATAAGAAGTCAACAAGAAGTCAAAAGAAGTGGAATGTAGTTCACCAATAAGAAGATGACAAAGAGGAAAATGTTCACCTAGACTTGAACCCTTGAAAGCATTTATCTTTCTCTTGTTCTATCATGCTTACTGTTTCTGTAAAGAAGCCATCATCAAGTTGGGTGTCGTGGCTCACACCTGTAATTCCAGCACTTTGGGAGGTTGAAACGGGCAGATCAGCTGAGGTCTGGAGTTCGAGACCAGCTTACTCAACATGGTGAAATGCCATGTCTACTAAAAACACAAAAATGAGCAGGGCATGGTGGTGTGTGCCTGTAATATCAGCTACTTGGGAGCCTGAGGGAGGAGAATCGCTTGAACCTGGGAGGCAGAGGTTGCAGTGAGCAAAGATTATGCCAGTGCACACCAGCCTGGTGACAGAGCAAGACTCTGTTTGCAGGAAAAAGGAGAAGAAAGAAGAAAGAAGAAGAAAGAAGAAGAAGAAGAAGAAGAAGAAGAAGAAGAAGAAGAAGAAGAAGAAGAAGAAGAAGAAGAAGAAGAGGAAGAGGAAGAGGAAGAGGAAGAGGAAGAGGAAGAGGAAGAGGAAGAAGGAAGAAGAAGAAGAAGAAGAAGAAGAAGAAGAAGAAGAAGAAGAAGAAGAAGAAGAAGAAGAAGAAGAAGAAGAAGAAGAAGAAGAAAAAGAAGCAGTCATCAACTTCTGTGAACTTTTCACTTCATAATTACCCCTAAATCCACACTATTTTTCTGTGTCCATAATCACGAAGCTGGTTCAAGCTTCATCAGCTCATACCTATGCTACATATTTAGATAATCTCCAAACTCCCATCTAATTTAGCTCCATTTTTTTACACCAGGAGTTCCCATCATTCTGAATACTAAAACATGTTTTTCAAAGTAAAAATTTTTACAGATTCTCTAACTGATATTATAATTAATTTAGGAATGTAGAGAGTATAATAAATGACTTTCTTATTTACTCTCCAAATTATAGATAAGAGTCCAGGGTTCAACAAACCAGCCAGAGATTTTAAACAGTTAGGCTCTGCAGGCCACATGGTCTCTGTTGCAACTACTCAATATTCCTGTTGTAGCACAGAACCAGCCACATACAATACGTAAATAGAAAAGCTTGTCCAGATTTGGCCTGCAGTGAGTAAGAACTGTCCTAGTGACCCCAGATTGCCAGACTGTGGCAAAGGAGTCATGCAAAAGAGATTAAAATATCAGTAAGGCTATTGAAGAAGCAGATACTGGTTTATGCTCTTGGCAACGTAGAATTCCTACTCCTATACCCTAGAACTACATAGACTGACATCAGGTCTCCCAAGCGAGTTCTTTATTGCTAGGCTTACCTTACATGCTTTCTGCAGGTGAGAAGATCACAAAGAGAATAAGTGACACATGCTCAGTTCCTGCTCCCAAGTTTAGGAGTCAGTTAACTTCCCTGAGAAAAGAGCAGGAACAGAGAGAAGCCCAGTCACACTTATCCATAATTCTCCACGTGAAAATACAAAGTCAAGGGAAAGAATCTCACTTTCCTTGCCCAACTGCAACAGGTAAGTTGTACCACTGTATTAAAAAAATCAGCAAAAGCAAAATGATTTTCCATTTTATTAATCACAACAAAACTTATGCAAATTTTAAAATAATAAATATGGATATGGATATGGATATGTAAAACCTACCATTTATTTAATGTACAGACAGGGCTTAGTACCTGTGTGGATTTTCAAGCCCTTTTCAACAACATCATAGTGGCTCACTTGAGATCCACAGCTTCATACCATTTCTAAAAGGTGGGGACTATTATAAGCCTCACATTATAGTACTGTCAGAGGACGATCATCCAATAAATATTTGTTTAATAAAAATAGAAATTTTATACCAATTTATTCTTTAAAGCTTTCAATGACTCTCCAAGGATACCTTTCAATACAAACCCTCTCCTTCCATAAGCCTGATATACTCATTAGCCTCCATCCTGAATGACATATTCCTGCCTCTTGTCTTCTGGCTTATATTCTCCTTATTCCCTCTGAGTAGCAGGGGGCTCCCAGGCCTATAGAAATTCTCCCTTTCCTTCATAGCCAATCATAAATTCTATTTAGCCCAGTAAGCATTTTGTGGCTACTCTTGACTATATAGTTTTCTTTCTTCTCTGAACCTAAAAACAACAGTAACATTCTGTTTGATATTAAATCAGTATCTCATGACACATTAGTTTTTCAGGCTTGCATTTATAACTAATATTTTTATTGTTAGCTACTTTTGTGATTGTTGTTGTATAGTTTTTTATTTTTATTTTTTATTTTAATAGCTTTAGGAATACAAGTATTTTTTGGTTACATGGATAAATTGTAGGAACCTCCCAATCTCCCCCTCTTCTAAGTCTCCAGTGTCAGCTATACCACACAGTATGCCTTTGTGTACCCATAACTTAGCTTCCAATTATAACTAGGAATATGTGGTATTTGGTTTTCTATTTCCAAGTTACTTCACTTAGGATAATGGCTTCCAGTTCCATACAAGGTGCTGCAAAAGACATAATTTCATTCTTTCTTATGGCTGAATAGTATTCCACGGTATATATACCACATTGTCTTTATCCAGTCATCAGTTGATGGACACTGAGACTGATTCCATATCTTTGCAATTGTGAACTGTGTTGCAATTAACATATGAGTACAAGTGTCTTTTTAATATAATAACTTCTTTTTCTTTGGGTAAATACCCAGTACTTGGATTGCTCAATAGATGGTAGATGTGCTTTTAGTTCTCTGAAAAATTGCCATACTGTTTTCCATAGAGGTTGTACTAATTTACATTCCCACCAACAGTTTATAAGCATTTTCTTTCTTCTGCATCTGAGCCAACATCTATTGCTTTTTGACTTTTTGAAAATGGCCATTCTGACTAGGGTGATGTTGTATATCTGTGGTTTTCATTTGCATTTCTCTGATGATTGGTGATACTGAGCATGTGTCTGTTGGTCATTTGTATGTCTTATTTTGAAAAATATCTATTCATATTGCTTGTCTACTTTGTAACGGGATTATTTGTCTTTTTCCTTGCTGATTTTTTTGAGTTCTTTATAGATTCTGCATATTAGCTCTTTGTCAGATGTACAGTTTGGGAATATTTTCTCCCATTCTGTAGGTTGTCTGTTTACTTTGTGGATTATTTCTTTTGCTGTGCAGAAGCTTTTTCATTTAATTAAATCACACTTATTTCTGTTTTGTTGGATTTGCTTTTGGGATCAGTGCCCTAAATTATTTGCCTAAGCCAATATCCAGAAGAGTTTTTCCTACGTTTTCTTCTAGAACTTTTATGGTTTCAGGTCTTACATTTAAGTTTTTAATTTATGTGGAGTTAATTTTTATACATGGTGAGAGACAGGAATCCAGTTTTCATTCTTTCATATGTGGCTATTCCATTTTCTCAGCACCATTTATTAAATAGTGTGTCCTTTCCCCAGCATATATTTCTGTCTGCTCTGTCAAAGATCAGTTGGTTGTAGGTATTTTGCTTTGTTTCTGGGTTCTGTATTCTGTTACATTTGTCTATGTGCCTATATTATATCCGTACCATGCTATTTTGGTTACTATAGCCCTGTAGTATAACATGAAGTCAGGTAATGTGATGCATCCAGATTTGTTCTTTCTCCTTAGGACTGCTTTTGCTATTCAGGCTTTTTTGGTTGGTTCCTTATGAATTTTTGGATTGTTTCTTCTAATTCTGTGAAGAATGACATTGGTATTTTGATAGGAATTGTACTGATTCTGTAGATTGCTTTGAGCAGTATGGTCATTTTCACAATATTGATTCTTCCAATCCATGAGAATAGGATGCTTTTCCATTTGTTTGTGTCATCTATGACTTCTTTCGTTGGCATTTTGTAGTTCTTCTTGGAGAGACCTTTCACATCCTTGGTTAACTGTATTTGGTATTTTGTTAATATTATATTATTTTGGAGCTGTTGTAGATGGGATTGAGTTCTTGATTCCATTTTCAGCTTGGTCATTGTTGGTGTATAGCAGAGCTACTGATTTGTGTTTATGTTGATTTTGTGACTTGAGCTTTAGTGAATTCATCTATCAGATCTAGGAGTCTTTTGGAGGAGTCTTTTGGGTTTTCAAGGTATAAGATCATATCATAAGCACAAGAAGATAGTTTGGCTTCCTCTTTTCCAATTTGGATGTTCTTCCTTTCTTTCTCTTGCCTGACTGCTCTAAGACTTCCAGTACTGTGCTGAACAGAAGTGATGAAAGTGGACATCCTTGTCTTGTTCCAGCCCTAAGGGAGAATGCTTTCGACTTTTCCCCATTCAGTATGATGTTGGCTGTGGGTTTATCATATATGACTCTTATCATTTTGAGGTATTTTAGCTACTTTTAAATTCTACCCTCCTAGTGAGCTAGTGCTCCATTTGGTGTTTCGTTTGTGTGTGTGTGTGTACGCTTCTATTTTATGCTTCACAGAAATCCATACAATTCTTAAACAGAGTAAACTTACAAAAAATTGAATTATTTATGTTAAATGATTGAATTAATAAAAGAATGAATAAATAAATAAATAACATAAATGACCATGATTAATAAAAATTAAGTCTTAAGAATATGGAGAAAAACTTGAACGGCCTCCCAAAACCTTCCAATCTCTCTGCTATTTAAACAGAAGCATTAATTATTTAAAAAAAAAAAAAAAAACCCTCTTTGTAGTCATTTACTTCACAGAGACAAGAAATATGGTAACATAAAGGTAAGTCTGACTTGAATCCTTGAATCCTTGAAAAGTCTGGAAGAACAAAAACATTGACAAATAACGTAATTATTTAAAATACTGAAGAAGAATATATTGCAATGACAATGTGAAAATATGTTTTCGTATCTCCAGTCTCAGTCTTGTTAGAAGTATGTTCAGAAGTGAATGACTGAATGAGAAGTGAAGTGTTCACAGGTGAAGGATAAGTCCAGAAATCTGAATTTGGTCCCACAGAGCAATTAATATTTCTCAATTATATGAATTACAGTGACCACTTCAGTGATAATCAAGTCATTTGTCATTTATTGTTCTCTCTCATTAAGGGATAAAGAAAAATAAAACATGAAAGTTACTTGAAAAATAATGATGAATCCACATGCTGAGAGAAAAGCATTGTGTTCTAAATGACAACAAACAGCTGAACCCAGGACTCACTTATTTGGTCAATTAATATACATTCGAAGCTGTGAAACTGTCATTTCTATACATAATAATAAAACACCATTAATGGAAATACCTAAAAGAACTACATTTGCTTTCTCAGAGAATTACATGCTATAAAAGTTAATGTGATAAACATTTTACAATATATTTAGACTTTTAGAAAACTTTTTTTTCTTTTTTTTAAAATTAATGTGATTTAGGAGGCCACCTGAAGATATTCAGCTTTTGATGGCATAAAATTCTGGCTTTAATTATTTAATATGATTGTGTACCTCCAAAAAGCTTAAGAAACTTTTAGCTAAATGAAGGAATCTTTAAGATGACAAAATAAGGATTAGTCACATATCTGCTTTTCCACCATCCTTGTTACCATTACTCTACCAGCATCCCTGCAAAGCAGATCGGCAATATTTGTGTGTTTTGAAACTCTTCTGGTTTCCTGGCTTCTAAGATCCAGTCCATCACCAAGTCCCATGATTGGTCCACTCTTGTTGTCCCATGTCTATGTTAAACTAGGTTTCAGCATCATACATGCAGATTAATGCCAGTGCCTCTGAATTAATCTCCCTTCTTGTACAGCTTCACTGCATCCTATATACCACCATTAGAAGAATCTTTGAACACCATTATCCTCACATTATTCCTAGCCCCAAAACTCAAATACCTTCTAAATAACTTTTATTCAAATCAAAACTCTCTAACACAGTGCTGGACATGCCAACATGCCAATCTCACCTTCTTTATTTCATTTTCCATTCAACTCTATGCCAAGGCTCTACTTTGAGCTCATCTGCTTGTTAGATCAGCTTAACACTGAATTTGAACATGCCTTACCTCACAATTCTACTTCTTCAAGTTCTTCACCTATTTTAAAAGCCAGTGAAGAAGCACTTACAGAGGTAGAATAAGAATCTCCAGATATCCACTCCTTCATAAAAGTCACAGGAACACTCAAAAAATTGTCAAAATAAACTTTAGAACTTAACCAAAGGTTTGCAATAATCCATCAAGTATTTATTCAAGAAAATCATCAGAATTTTTGTGCAAACAGTTAACATTGTGTATTTAAATTTGTTCTAATCCCACTTCCATCTCCCCAGCTCCACAACAGTCTCGCAATCAGAGTAACTCTTAAAACCAACATATACTAGACAGGCCTGAATGGGTTTGAAGTTCTACAAACAGCCTCATACTCACAGGGAATTCACAACATTTAATGTGTGCAGCAGCTCCCCGGAAAAGCCCCATTTATAGGACATGTCTTTATTTGACCTGATACAGAATCCATTCAGTGGGAAAGGCTCTATTCTAAAGATGTTAGTTAAAATCAATCCAGACCCATAGAATGTACATTAAGAATGAACCCTAATGCAAACTATGAACTGAGGGTGACGACAATGTGTCAATGTAGGCTCATGAATTGTAACAAATTTAGCACTCTGTTGGGGATGTTGATAATGTGGGAAGCTACACATATATGTATGGGGGACAAGGGAGATGTGGGAAATCTCTGAACTTTCCTCTCAATTTTGCTATGAACCTAAAACAGCTCTAAAAAACTAAAGTCTTTATTATAAACAAAACTATATATTTTTCTACAATCAAATTTCTTCACAACTATATGTTCTCAGCTCCTTTCATGCTTTTCTGTGTTTGTCTACCTTTTGTGTTCCAGTAGTTGGGAATATTTTTGTGAAAATAAAAAAAATTTCCATAAAGAAAAAAAAGCTAGAAAAGTTGTTGCTATTAGACCTACTCTATAAGAAATATGAAATTATTATTTTAATTTTTTAATTTAAATTCTGTGTGGGTACACAGTAGGCGTATGTATTTATAGGGTACATGGGATGTTTTGATATAGGCATACAATGTGAAATAAGCACATTATGAAGAATGGGGTATCCAACCCCTCAAGCATTTACCCATTGAGTTTCAAACAATCCAATCACACTCTTTATTTTAAAATGTAGAGTTAAGTTATAATTTATTATAGTCACCTTGTTGTGCTATCAGACAGGTCTTATTCATTTTTTCTAAGTATTTTTTGTACCCATTAACCCTCCCCACCTTAACCACAAACCTCGCACTACCATTCCCAGCCTCTGGTAACCATCCTCTTAATTAAACAAAAAAGTTTAATTGTTTTGCTTTTTAGATCCCACAAATAAACAAAAACATGTGATGTTTGTCTTTCTGTGCCTAACTAATTTCACTTAACATAATGATCTCCAGTTCCATCCATGTGGTTGCAAATGACTTGTTTAGATCTCATTATTTTTATGGCTGGATAGTACTCCATTGCATATATGTACCACATTTACTTTATCCATTGATCTGTTGATGAACACTTTGGTTGCTTCCAAATCTTAACTATTGTAAACAATGCTACAATAAACACAGGAGAGCAGATATCTCTTCAATATACTGATTTCCTTTTCTTTGGGTATATATCTGGAAGTGGGATCGCTGGACCATATGGTAGTTCTATTTTCAGTTTTTTGAGGAACCTCCATATTATCCTCCATAGTGGTTGTACTAATTTACATTCCCACTAACAGTGTATAAGGTTTTCCTTTTCTCTACATTCTCACCAGCATTTGTTATTGCCTGTCTTCTGAATACAAGCCATTTTAACTGGGTGAGATGATAGCTCATTGTAGTTTTCATTTGTATTTCTCCAGTGATCAATGATGTTGAGCACCTTTTCATATGCCTGTTTTCCAGTTTTATATGTCTTCTTGTGAGAAATGTATATTCAAATCTTTTGCTCATCTTTTGGCAAAGTTATTAGATATTTTCCTATAGAGTTTCCTATAGAGTTTCCTATAGAGTTGTTTACACTCTCCATATATTCTGGTTATTAATCCCTTGTAAAATGAGTAGTTTGCAAATATTTTCTTCCAATCTGTGGGTTGTCCTTTCACTTTATTGATTGTATCCTCTGCTGTGCAGAAGCTTTTTAACTTGATGTAATCCCATTTTTCCATTTTTGCTTTGGTTGCCTGTGCTTACAGTATATTGCTCAAGAAATGTTTGCCCAGACCAACGTCCTGGAGAATTTCCCTAAAGTTTTCTTATAGTAGTTTCGTGGTTTGAGGGATTAGATTTAAGTCTTAATTCATTTTGATTTGATTTTTGTAATTAATGTCAGATAGGGGTCTTGTTTCATTATTCTGCATATAGATATCCAGTTTTCCCATTACCATTTATTGAAGAGACTGTCTTTTCCCCGGTGTATATTCTTGGCACTTTTGTCAAAAATGAGTTCACTCTAGGTGTGTTTGTTTCTGTGTTCTCTATTCTGTTCCATTGGTCTATGTATATATTTTTATGCCAGTATCATGCTGTTTGGTTATTGTAGCTTTGTAGTATAATTTGAAGTCAGGTAATGTGATTCTTCCAGTTTTGTTCTTTTTGCTTAGGATAATAGCTTTGGCTATTCTGGGATTTATGTGGTTCCATATAAATTTTAAGATTATGTTTTCCTATTTCTGTGAAGAATGTTATTGGCATTTTCATAGGGATTGTATTGAATCTGTACATTTCTTTGGGTAGTACAAACATTTGAACAATATTGAATCTTCCAATCCGTGAACATGGAATAACTTTCCATTTTTCTGTGTCCTTTTCAATTTCTGTATCAATGTTTTATAATTTTCATCATAGAGATCATTCACTTCTCTGGTTAATTCATTTGTTTTTAATCTTATGGGTGGCTATTGTAAATGGGACATTTTTATTTCTTTGTCACATTGTTCACTGCTGGCACACAGAAATGCTACTGATTCTTGTATGTTAATTTTGTATCCTGCTACTTTACTAAATTTATTAATTCTAATAGTTTTCTTGTGGAGTCTTTAGGTTTTTCTAAGATCATATCACCTGCAAACAAGGATAATTTCACTTATACCTTTCCAATGTGGATGCCCTTTATATCTTTCTGCTGTCTGATTGCTCTCACTAGGACTTCCAGTACTATATTGAATAATAGTGGTGACAGTGGGTATCCTTGTAATGTTCCAGATTTTAGAGAAAAGGCTTTCAGTTTTTCTCCATTCAATGTGCTACTAGCTATGGGTCTTTCATATATGGCTTTAATTATGTTGAGGTATGTTCCTTCTATTCTCAGTTTTTGAAGGTATTTTATTATGAAGAGATGTTGCATTTTATCCAATGCTTTTTCAGCATCAATTGAAAAGATCATATGGTTTTTATCCTTCATTCTGTTGATATGATGTATCTCATTGATTTGTGTACATTGAATCATCTTTGCATCCCAGGGATAAATTTCACTTGGTCATGATGAATGACAGAAATACTAAATTATTAAAGGGAGGCTTTCTGGCTGAAAAGACAAGACAGTAAACAGTAACATAAATTCACACTAAAAAAACATAAAAAGTGTGAGTAAAGGTAACTAATGGGTAAATATAAGATAGTATAAATGTATTTTTATTTATACTCTTTTCACTGCCCTTATGCTTTAAAAAATCAACCGCATAAAGCAATAATTATAAATCTCTGTTGATGTGCTTATATGAAGATATAATTTATACAAAAGCAACAATACAAATAGGGGGGAGGAAATACTGGGGCAAAATTTTCTGTATATTATTGAAACTGTGTTGACATTAATTCAGAATAGATTGTTTTAAGTTAAAAAAAATCAATTATATTGTGCACATGTACCCTAGAACTTAAAGTATAATAATAAAAAAATCAATTATAACTTCCAGAATACCAAACTCAAAATAACTTTTTAAAATACGTATGAAAAACATAAAATAAATTAAAAGGATAAACTAGAAAATATCTATTTAATACAAAGGAAGGCAGTAATGGAGGGCTAAAGCGACAATAATGATATAGGAAATATTAGAAACAAATAGCAAGATGGCAGGCATAACTCCTACCTTATCAGCAATTACATGAAATATAAGTAGATTCAACACTCCAAACAAAAGAAAGAGATGAGCAGAATGGACTCCTTTGGGTTTGTTTGTTTTTGGTTTTGCTTTTTTGGTTTCTTATAGACAGGGCCTTGCTATGCTGCCCAGGCTGGTTTCAAATTCCTGGCCTCAAGGGGTCCTTCTGCCTCATTCTGCCTGCCACAAAATGCTGAGATTACACACAAATCACTGCTCCAAGTCAAATAAATTTTGTTTAAAAAATGATCCACATGTTGTCCATAAAATATACACTTAATATTCAAAGATATTAATAGGTTGAAAGTAAAAATACGAAAAAAGATACGTCATGCAAATAACAACCAAAAGATACTTCAGTGACTATACTAATATTGAACAAACAGACTTTGAGACAAAACTTGTCATTAAAGACCAAAAAAAAGACATTTTATAAAGATAAAACAGTCAATCAGGAAGACACAAGTATAAACATATATACACCTAAAAATAGGGCCTCCAAAACATGAATCAAAAAGTAACAGAACTGAAGGAAGAAATAGACAATTAAAAAATAATAGGTGGAGACTTCAATATCACACTTTCAATAATGAATAGAACAATTAGCAAACAGAAGACTTAAACAACACTATAAGCCAAGTAGAACTAACAGACATCTATGGAATACTCTACCAAACAACAGCAGATTGTACGTTCTTCTTAAATACACATGAAACATCTTGCAGAATAGACCATATAATATGAGACTTGCCATAAACAAGTCTCAATACATTTCAAATGTTTTATATCATACAAGTATGTTCTCTGACCATAATAGAAAAAAATTAGAAAACAATAAAAATGAAAATTGAGAAATTCATGAATATGTGGAAATAATCAACATGCTCCTTAATTAGCAATGTGCCAAAGAAGAATCCCAAAGGGATATTAAAAGTAATTTCAAGTGAATGAAAACAAAAACACAACATACCAAAGCTTATGGAATGCCACAGTGCTTAGAGAGAAATTCATAGCTGTAAGCCTATTTTTAAAAAGACATAAATCAATTACAACCTTTAGCATTAAGAAATTAGAAAGAAATGTAAATTGAAAGCAAGAAGAAAAGAGGAAATAATAAGAGCAAAATAAATGCAAATAAAGAATAGAAAACAATAAAGAAATTCAAAGAAACGTAAGTTGTTCTTTGAAAAAAATACAATTAACAAAATTTCAGGTAGATTGAACAAAAAAAAGAGAGAGAAGATTCAAATTACTAAAATCAGGAATGAAAGAGGAGCTATCACTATCAACTTTACAGAAATAAAAAGGTTTATAAGGAATACTATGAATAACTCTATGCCAACAAAACAGACAGGCTAGCTGAAATAAACAAAATCCTACCAAAACTGACTCAAGAAGAAATAAAAATATCTGAATAGACCTATAACAAGTAATAGATTGGATTTGTAATTTTAAAACTTTCCATATATTAGGGCCAGGCTCAGATGGCTTCAAACATGAATTAAACCAAACACTTAAAGAAGACAATAAAAATCTTTCATAAATGCTTCTTTAAAAAAACAAACAAAAAACACAAAAAAAGAAACACTTTCAAATTCATTTTAGGAATCTTGTATTACACTAATATCAAAACCATATAAACACATCACAAGAAAAGTAGACAGCAACATCCCTTATAAATGTAGACACAACAACCTTCAACAAAATGCTGGCAAACTAAATGCAATAACATACAAAAGAATTATATATCATGACCAAGTGTCTCAGGAATACAAGGCTGGTTCAACATATGAAAAATCAGTCAATATGATATACTATATTAATAGAATAAAGGACAAAATCCACATAATCATCTCAACAGACATAGAGAGTGCATTTGACAAAATGTAACATGCTTCTGGTCAGGCACGGTGGCTCACGTCTGTAACCCCAGCACTTTGGGATGCCAAGGTGAGTGGAACACCTGAGGTCAGGAGCGCAAGACCAGCCTGGCCAACACGGTAAAATCCCATCTCTACTAAAAATACAAAAATTAGCCAGGTGTGGTGGCGGACGCCTGCAATCCCAGCTACTCGAGAGGCTGAGGCAGGAGAATCGCTTGAACCCGTGGAGCGGAGTTGCAGTGAGCCGAGATCATACCACTGCACTCCAGCCTGGCAAGAGAGTGAGACTCCGTCTGAAAAAAAAAAAGTAGAAAAAAAAAAAGTAACATGCTTCCATGATAAAAGCACACAACAAACTAGGAAGAATGAGAATTCTCTAAGCCTGATAAAGGCATCTATGAAAACCTACAGGTAAGATTCTATTTAATGGTGAAAACTGAATATTTCCCCTAAGATCAGAAACAAGAAATGGATGTCACTCACTATTTCCATTCAACACCATGGTACTGAAGGTTCTAGTCAGGGCAATAGATAGGAAAAACAATCATCCAGATTGGAAAGAAAGAAGTAAAACTATCTTAATTTGTGGATGACATGATCTTACATATGTAGAAAAGTCCTAAAGAAGCCACAAATACTATTTGAAATAATGGACAAGTTCAGCAAGTTTGCAGATACAAAAACAATACTAAAAAAACCAATTGTATTTCTATATGGTAGTAACGGGAAATGCAAAATTAAATTTAAATAAAATTTCACTTACAATGGAATAAAAAGGATAAATTACTTAGAAATGAACTTAACAAAAAAATCTAAGATTTGTACACCAAAAATTTAAAAACATAGTTGAAATAAATTAAAGAAGGCATAAATAAATGGTAAGACATTGCGTGGTCATGGGTTAGAAGACACAATATTTTTAAAATGTCAATAACCTCCACCAAATTGATCAACAGGTTCATCAAAATCCCTATAAAAAAAATCTGTGGAGCTTTTTTCACAGAAATTCAAAAGCTGGTTCTAACATTTCTTTATATGGAAATATAAGGAACCCAGAATAGCCAAAAAGTCTGAAAACTTTGAACAAAGTGGGAGGAGTCACTATTTCCAATTTCAAAGACTACTAAAAATTTAGCTACAATAAGAGTGTGGGACAGCATAAGAATAGTCATATAGATCAATAGAAAAAATAGTTTTTTCAACAAATGACGCTGAGATAACTGGATACCTATCCACATGCAAAAGAATTAAGTTGAATACCTACCTTATATAATGTACAAAAATGAACTCAAAGCCGGGTGCAGTGGCTCAAGCCTGTAATCCCAGTACTTTGGGAAGCCGAGGTGGGCGGATCACAAGGTCAGGAGATCCAGACCATCCTGGCTAACATGGTGAAACCCCGTCTCTATAAAAATACAAAAAATTAGCTGGGTGTGGTGGCAGGCGCCTGTAGTCCCAGCTACTTTTGAGGCTGAGGCAGGAGAATGGCACGAACCCAGGAGGCGGATCTTGCAGTGAGCCGAGATCTCGCCACTGCACTCCAGCCTGGGCGACGAGTGAGACTCCCTCTCAAAAAAAAAAAAAAAAAAAAAAATGAACTCAAAATGGATCAAACACCTACATGAAAGAGTAAACTCTACACAACTCTTGGGGAAGAAGTACAGATAAATCTTCATGACCTTGGTTAGGGTAATGGTTTCTTAGATATATCACCAAAATAACAAGTAACAAAAGAAATAAATAGATAAACTGAATTTTGTCAAAATTTAAAACTTTTATGCTTCAAAGGACATGAAGAAAGTAAAAAGACATTCATGGACTAGGAGAACATGTTTAACATCATATATTTGATACGGGACTTATATTCAGACCATATGAAGAACTCATAACAATAAAAAGACAAATTATCCAATTTAAAAATAGGCAAAGGAATAAATATTTATCTAAAGAAGATCTACAAATGGTCAATAAGCACATAAAAATACTAAACATCATTAGTCATTAGAGAAATGCAAATCAAAACCACAATGAGAAACCCCTTCTCACTACTAAGGTGATTAAAATAAAAAAGACTAACAATAGCAAATGTTGGCAAGGATATGGAAAAATTGGAACCTTCATACATTGCTGGCGGGATTGTAAAATAGTGTAACCACTTTGGAAAATAGTTTGGCAGTTCCTTAAACTGTTAAATATAGAGTTACTATATGATTCCAATATTCTACCCCTAGTTATATATAACAAAGAAATTTGAAAACAAATATTCATACAAAAACTTGCACATGAATGCTCATAGCAGCATCGCACATAATAGTCAAAAGGGGTAAACAACCCAAATGCCTACCAACTGATGAATGGAGAAACATAGAATTGAATATTATTTTGTAATAAAAAGGAATGAAGTACTGATATATTTTACAATATGGATAAACTGAAAATATTTGCTATGATACATTCTACAACATATATAAACTTTAAAAACATTATGCTAAGTGAAAAAAGACAGAAAAGGCCACATATTATATGATTTCATTTATATGGCATGTACAGAAAAGACAAATTGATAAAAGTGTATACCAACTTAGTGGTAGAAAAAAGGAAGGCCAATATGGGACACCGAAGCTAATAAGACATGAGTACGATTAAATTATCAGTCTGGTAACACATGAGAAATGCCTGTGGCAACAGCAAGACCAAGATAAATGACATGAGGAGACAAATAAAATTGCAACTTCACTGGGAATAAGATTTGGTAGTTGAATTGGAAGATGCTGCCACTATGTTTCACAAAATATATAGAGAGAAGTATATATAAACACATAGATATATGAACCCCTGTGAAATTCTGTGTTGTAAGAAAAAGGAAAAGAATAAAATTCTCTTAAAAATCTGCCTTGTGTTTGGATTGTGCCACCGCATGGTAATAGCTGAATAAGTCTGGGTAATATATTAATGAGCATACAGTTTGTTGGCATGAACAAATATTGAAATCAATAAATTACATCAGTTATCAAGGATTTCAATTCTCACTTCTGATTCTGATATCAGTGACAGTCAATGCAGTAGGTTTTTAAAATTCCAATCTGCCTTCGGTGTTCAGATCCATTTTCTGAAGCAGGTTTGAAGTCTGACAGTCTCTACCCAGACCCTGGTTCCTATGCTTTATTATGTGCAACAAGTCACTGAAACTGCGAGATTTCTTCATGTATAAAATCATAATGATAATATGTTTCTCAAAAGTTTGTTTTGAGAATGAAAAAAAAATGTCCTGTGTAAGAGATCTAATACTACTTCTAGAACACAGTATGGGCTTTCTTTGAGGACAGCTTCATTGCCACTGCCTATGAGCTGAACTAAGGATTTCATGACAAGAGACCCTGGAATATAAGGAGTCTACAAACACCTACATTATTTAGTCATTCAGGCTGGGAGAATAAGTGACAAGAGCAATTGTTCCCAACATTAGCTGTGCATGTGGAACATCTGTGAAGCTTTTTAAATGCATATAGGTCTGAGACTCACCTCCCAACAACCCTCCAGCACCTGGTCCCATGCTGATAACCTTTCTCCTGTATAAAGTCTTACACAGTTTTCACAAATACTATATATAAAACTCTCAGTGTTTTCCTCTTCGGGCTAAAAATGCCTGCTATTTTAACTCTTCTGCTGCAAAACACTGTCTAATTATTGGATTATTCTTAAAACTCACCTTTGAGCCCTGGCTACATTATCTGACTGTCTCTTTGGTTATGTGGCTTCATTTATCATTGGTCGAACTTACTGGAAGTGAAAAGGAAGGTTACCGTAATTGATAGAGCTATTGATATAATTCTAATATACTATTAATTGCACAGGACATTTTAATTATATGATCCGTTCTTCATGAGACAACAAAAACCAAGGCATTCTAGACACCCATGAGGGAGCTCTATTTCTATGTCTGAAAACGAAATTAGACTTCTTGCTTTTATTTTTCCCTTCCCAAATAACATTTATATAACACACTTAAGTTCTGATGGAGTATGGCAAATGTGTTTAACATTCGACCAATATTTATAGAGTCCTTTATTTCAAAAGGGCTGAAAGCAAGCCCAGATTTTTCCTGTCTTTTAACTCTTGAAATTGTCCCCCAAGAATATAAACAACCTAAAAGGCGAAGCAGAACATAGAAAATATCCCCTTGAATGATTCATAATAACCTAATTTAAGCCTCCCTCTCCCCATGAGAGAAGCTTAAACTCTCAGTGGGCTTTGTTTGTTTAGGTCACAGCACTATTGGGAGACAAAGGGGTTACTGGGCTGTTGAAGTGTTTGCTGTTGATGACAGAACTAAACTTAAGGCACGTATTCTTTTCTTGGCTAGAATTTGATTAGCTTCATCATACTTTTGCTCTAGGGAGAAAGAACGGTATAGAAGAAATAAAAGAACCAAAGGAAGCCCTTCTATTTCAATTACTATAGTGAATTTATCATCATAAGATCAACAAACCACCATTTCCATGTACCTTTTGCGATATATCTCTTACAATATAAATTACATATATATATCTTACAATATAAATTACATATATATATATAAAATCATTGCATCAGGGCTTCTTTATTGCTTTTCTTTTTTCTCAATGACATTGAGACTTTACCTGTATCCAATAACATTTGCCTTCCCTTCTATCCTCTTGCATGTTTTCATCTCATAGTGTCACATTGGTTCGCTATACCTAAAGATGGAATATTCTCCTCCTTTGGAGAAGAACCCCAAATTAGGCCAAAGGTATATTGAAAAATGCATGGACTTTGTAGTCAGAACCTGGGAAAAAAAATCCTAACTCTGTCAGATGAAATGGTCAAAGTCGAGTTGAATGTAAGGATTAAAATAGATGATTAATAAAATGCACCTGTAGACAGCTGGCACATAATGCCACTCAATAAATGACCATTTATAATTAATTCATTTATTCTACCTGCCTGGAGAAGTGACATCTAAGAGAAATAGACAATAAAGTACAAATCTATCAAATAAGACAAAGTCAGTTAATTAGTAAGCATTCTTGAATATCTAATATATATAAGGAAGGACTAACTAGAGAAAGACATGCTTTTCAAGAATTTATAAACTGGCTTACCATTCTAAAACATTTTCCATACAAATTATGCTACATCAGATAAATTAGTAAAACTCCATTAAAACCTTAACCTATTTGTACTCTATGTTCTAGAAATCCTAACCACATCCAAACCCATACCACAAGTTTCCAGGGACATATTTCACATATCTGCTGCTCTCAATAGGGGGATCAATAATTCTTCCCTACTGGGCTGTAGAGCGAAGCAAATGGGATCTCTGCTAAGTACAGGCGATCAGTTCATGCTGGTGCCCACTGCAGAATTTAGGAGCTCCATGAAACCAGGAGTAAGGGAAGGCTTGACCAGGTTCTGAAAACCGAACGTTAAGGGTTCTACTTTACATATGATAAATACATACAGCAAAGTGAAAGAAATCAGATGGAGTCTGGTCAGTTCTAAAGGAAGGGAAAATATTTAACTGTAACAAGATTGTGAGATGGTCTAGTTCTAGTAAGGGGAAAGGTGTTCAGTAAGGTTGGAGAAGTAGGCATTGATTAGCTCCAGGGTAGATGCAGTGTAGCAGATTGGGATAAACTCCAACAAAAAGGAGAATTGATTATTTTAGCAAGAGGGAACAAGACATCTCTGACATGGGTGGGAGAGGATGAATAAGCAAGAGGATGAGTGTCTGGATTAGGCTGAGATCCCTACAGCAGTGGGATGCTGGATAGACTCTAGGGGGAAATCTGTGGTAAAATTCCCAATAAGTGTGGCCTTGGGGAGAAAAAGAAAGGGGAATTCCAAGAACAAAGAACTTGGGTTTTGGAGTTAGACCGGGGTTTGCATCTGAGTTTCCCCCCTTACTTTCTAGATCTTAGACTTTAAGCAAGTCATCTAACAGTAAATATTTTCTTAATCACACAACTTTCTACATCAAAGGACTCTTGTGAGGATTAGGAGATAACGTGGGAAATGCCTGGTATTGTTCAGACATACTTTCTTTTTATTTTCTTTTATTTTGGTAAAAAATACAAATTCTTACCATAAGAAGTTTATCTTTCTGACCAGGAGAGATGATTCAACCCCTATTTCATAAAAAAGAAACAGGAGGAATATAGGAACTTGAACACCCAGGGATGTTATGAGGCACCAGACCTAGAAAGAAGTTGGAGGCTGAAATTTTAGCCCCAACTCTAAAGCAAAGCAATAGTATCGTCTGGGATCTGAATCCAACAAAGTGAGGTGCCCTTTTCTAATTCTTTCAAAGGTTTTATATGGGATAATGGGTGATTCTGAAAGTGTCTCCCTAGCAGGTAGAATACAAACTACTTAACTGAGTGGCAAAAAGTCTTTCATGTTCAACATATGTAACTTTTCAGTCTTAAATGTTTTCTGAATTGAACCGAGCATTAGTGGGTAAGTGAAATATTCCCAAGTCCTATCTTCATAACCAATCTGTTGGGAATACATTGTTCAAATATTCTAAAACATCAAATATGTTTTATTTTCCTTTTCACATTATAACTCCCAAATTATATTCCAAACGTAGAAGAGGTTATGCTAGATTTATTACAGAGGATATTTTCATGCAAAATTAAGGGCTTGCAGACTACAAAACTGTTGGTAGAAGATTTGGTTTGTTTTTGAGGAACAAATTTATGCCCTTCACTGATGCTGTCCTGTATGGCAATGAACTAAATAAAAATTGTAGTTGATTGACAGTAAATATAAACCTGCAACAGCAACAAAATTTGTGTTATTTGTCAAAAATATCAGACCAGTTTTGCTGCCCATTACAGAGCAATACTGAATTTTCTGTTAAGAAAATTGGTCCATCTTTCCCTAATTTTACTTTGCCTTCCAAAAGGTAAGCCTGAAATATATAATAGCATATTGTCAGAATTCGTTCCACTGACTTCCACTAAATGGCTTCCAAAAATTGTGCTATAGCTTGCTAATTAAAGAGAGCAGCATCTCCTTGCATGGACTATCAGTTTCAAATTTCTTTCCCTGATCCTGGGTGGTTCTCTACCAAATGGCCCTTTCCTTTTCCTGTTAACTCTTTTGCTTTCTAATCCTCAACAGTTTAGCACATTAGGTGCTCAGTAAGTATCTGTGGAAAGAAAGAAGGAAGAAGTAGAGGGATGGGCAGGATTATGAATGTTTTTTTACAGATGATAGAAATCCCCCCACCACCATTCTACAAAATACCTTTTGCATCTGACAAATATATGTAATGTTATTATTAATAATATATTATTTCAGATACTAACTTCTTTAAAAATGTAAATCTTCTTGGAGAATCAACATTTAGTAATGCAATTTACTCATCCATGCCATCCTAAGAAGAAATTTTGAACCCAGAACAGAGAGGGTAGTAGAAATTTGAAAAGAAAACAATAAGAAAAGGTAAACTCTAGAAAAGATAGTGCTCTTTGCCTTTGTTTTTGCTCAATATATTCATTCCTTTGGTGAACCGTTAAAAAATTATTAGCTCCTATACATCTTAGAGATACAGACATTCAATCATTGGAAGTTGCAAAGATCATCATTCCACAAATATTACCGGGTTCCTGCTATATGCCAGGTGCATAAGTGTAGGGAGCAAGATTTGCCTACCCAGAATTGTGAAACCAAAATAGATAATTACAACTATGATTAATGCAATAATGGAGAACTGCCATGGGGACATAACATATAACAAAAAGGCATACTAATGGGGAACTGGAGGTGGGGGTGAAGGTTAGGGAAGCTCATTACTGACTAGCAATTTACCTATATCTTTTTTCCAAAATGATCTTCAAACTAGAAATACAAGATCAGTTAACATAAAGAAGAAACCGAAACTCCAGATAGGTCATACAATAGTTAGAGGGCATCAACCCACGTGAACAAAGTCAAGTCTCCAGCCCAGGTATACTATACCTCAGGGCACTAAAAGAACATACATATTGATTACTGTAAATAACTTCTGTAATTCTTTAGAAATCACAGTGAGTGTGATGGCAGAAGACTGGAGATGGGTAAATCTTTAATCCAATTTTCAAAATAGAAGTTGAGGCAAAAGACTAGGAAGTTTAAGATCAGTCCCTGCCAAAATTCTTAGAGTTAAGCAGATGGTTTTTGAAGTCTTAGTAAATAAACTGGTATTCATGAAAACCAACAGAATTTGCTAAATTAAGTTATGCTAAGATGAATTTATTTTATTCTTCCTCATTCTCTTTCTTCCTTCTTCTCTCCCTCACTCTTTTCTTTCTATCTTTCATAATTTCTGTTATTCAACAAGTGCTTGTCCAACACTTTCAGGAATGCTTTACATAGAATGCTTGACAAGCAAGCTGTTAACCGAACCAGTGGTTTGCTTAGTGATAGCAATTAGATATTGCTTAGTAATAGCAATTAGATAAAAACTAATTTACCTAAGGAACATGCGTTCTATAGTCAATGCATGAACTAACCTAGTCCAGTGAATGTAAGATAAAGAAGATCCTGTTAGTCCAACATTTTGTAAACCTCCGCCATTCTGCAGACCCTGGTCAGAGTGGAAAATTCCACTGGGCTTGGACTATGAAAAACATCCTGCTGGATAAGGCCCAGGCCTAACCGCCTGACTGCAGAAAATTCCTCCCTTTTCGGCGACTAACTTCACTGTCCACCCCATTTCACAACAAGCCCAGATCCCTCCCACTCGGACCTATAATTACCCCAATATGTAAGGGGCAGTGGGCTCCAGCATTAGCTGGTATCCCCTTCTGCAGGTGTTTGTCCAGTAAACCTGTGTCGTTGTTGAGCCAGCAACTATTTCTCTCTCTGTCTTTCTTTTACCCTCGCCTTCCCTTCAAAGCCTATAAGATCCCTAGTGGTTTCATGGTGCTCTCTATCTATTGAATTTCCTGTGTAACATTTCTATCAGTGTCTTGATCAAGTCCTAAGAATCACAGACATGTTTACATAAAGCATAGAAACATAACTAGCACTCTGTCAAAATCATCAGGGCTGCTTGCTCAAAATTCAAATTCCTACCTATCCCACAGATATACTTAGTCAAAATTTCCAGCCAAGCGGGGTGGCTCAGGTCTGTAATCCCAACACTTTGGGAGGCTGAAACGGGCAGACCAGTTGAGGTCAGGAGTTCAAGACCAGCTTGGCCAACATGGTGAAACCCCGTCTCTACTAAAAATACACAAATTAGCCAGGCATGGTGGCTGATGGTAGACTTCTACATAGACTGAGGTAGAAGAATCACTTGAACCTGGGAGATGGAGGCTGCAATGAGCTGTGGTTGGGCCACTGCATTCTAGCCTGAGTGACAGAGTGAAACTCCGTCTCAAGAAAAAAAAAAAATTGAAGTCTGAAGTTGTGTAGAAATTTTTATTTTCAACAATCACCGCAGTTAATTATTTTGTACACTTAGGTCTAAGAAACCTCACTGAAATGTTTAAGACACATTACTTACCCACAACCACTAACCCCATGTGTATAGGGAGGCTAATTAAAATACAGCAACAACTATAAAGCTTCTGTAGATAAATGCTAAAAGATCTCAAAGATTTGAGGGATCCTCCTTATCCTGCAATCCCTTTTGGTCTTGCTGCTTATCCTTGATTATCTTCCTCTGCTGCATTCTTTTGTTTGCTCATTAATTTAAGTGCTATGCTCTAATTTGTTTTTAATTTGGATGACCCCTCTGTCCTAAGGATGTGTTTTGGTAAAACACTGGCATCCTACTTCCAGCTCTGCTTAGACTCCATAATACTCTATACAATCCCTGACCTCTATGTCCCAGCCTCCTGGGAGCACCTGACAACAAATATGGAATCAAGAAATTGTGATAGCACTTTCAGGGGTGTAAACAAAACACCTAAAACACAAAGTCTCTGATGCATTCTCTAATTTTATTTCTCACCATTTCTACTCCCATCTCTATCATCAATTCCAGCCACATAAAATAATTTTCAGTTCCTCAAATGCAACATCATACTCAGCAATATCATATCATACAATAAATCTTTTCCCTTCCCCATACCTCCATCTAATTTCTGTCTATATCTCTTTAGTGCTCTCTGTCTCCATCAAAGCACTTTTCACATTGAACTATGGAACTATGATCTCCACTAAAAGGTAAGCTGCTTTATGGCAGGAACCATAACCTAACAGAGTGTCAGATTCTTAGGATATGTTTACTATGAGTAGGAAGGGAATGGAAGGGAGGTGAGGGGAGGGGAAGGGGGGAGGGG
>NW_016808815.1:208036-233421 GCF_001698545.2 Rhinopithecus bieti
GAAGGGAGGGGAAGGGAGGGGAAGGGAGGGGAAGGGAAGAATACCCTAGAGCACACAGGTGGGAGTGTCTGGGAGGAGCAGAAAAGACTTCAGAAAAGAGATGACATTTGAGCTATGGCTTAGAATGGTAGAGAAACTAAAGTGAGAAGGCAGACATTTCTCTTCACCACAATGGCCAATAACCTTTTTTGAGACACAAAAATCTCTGGCATGAATTAGTGTGACAGTTCCCTACTAGGTGTCACTATATCCAATATTTACTGTCTCCTAGCCATTTTCCACAGTTCAGCCTCGTGGTCTTACTAAAATGAAAATCTGAGTATGTCCTGACTTTTAATGTAGGTTGCAAGATTGTTTATAATCTGGCTCCTGCTTGCCTCTCCAGATGTAAGGGCCACCTCCCCCACCACACACACACATCTTAAACACTGTTCCAATCATATATGTACAGTTCCTGGCATGTGCCAAGCTTGTCCTTTTACCCCTGGGCCTATGCACCAAGAACACTCTTGCGTTAATTTGTGCCTGGATGACCCCTAGTGCTCCTTTAGGGCTCAGTTTCTACATCAATTCCTGTAGGACTCCGTTTTTATATCATTTCCTTGTGAATGACTAGGTCAAATCACCTATCATATACTCTTACAGAATCCTACATTGATCACAATTATAATGAAATGATTGTGAAATATTTGTCTTCCAAAAAAGATTATGAGTTCCAAGAAAACAGGCAGTTGGTCTTTTTCTTTATTGTCTCCTCCATGTCTATCATGGTGTCTGGCACAAAGAAAATGTTCAGTAAATATTTGTTGGCTTAATGACCAAATTGAAGTAAATGAACAGACAAATGTTTTTATTTCCAATTAGATTTTAAGCAAATGAGGGCAAGTTTCATGTCTGTCTTATTCATCATTGTATTCCCACTGTCTAGCACAGTGTCTGGCACATAAAACTCTCACTAAATAGTTGTAAAATAATGAAAAAATGACAGAGCAAATGAACATGGCATCCTACCACATTGCATTACTATGATAAACACATTTTATCTTTCTAAAGTTATATTATGCCTGGGAATTAAATTATAAAACAATGATTGAATATCAAAAATCATAAACAATAACATGGTTGTCCCTCAGTATCCAAGAGGGATTGATTCTAAGACACCACTCCCCCAGTCCCACGAACACCAAAATTCACAAATGTGCAAGTCCCTTATAGAAAATGGTGTTGTATTTACATATAACCTAGGAACATGCTCCCGTATTCTTTAAATCATCTCTAGATTATCTATAATAACTAATACAATGTAAATGCTATGTAACTAGTTGTTATACTATATTGTCTAGGGAATAATTACAAGAAAAAAAGTCTGTATATGCTCAAGACAAACACAACCATCTATTTTTTTCTAAATGTGTTCCATCCATGGTTGATTGAATCCATGAATGCAGAATCCACAGACAGAGAGCTTACTTTGTATCACAAAAAAGCTTCCACAGCTGTAAACATTTGTCATAACTTAAAGTTATAAAAAATAGGCTCCATATCCAATAAAACATGCATACATATATTTTTCACAATAATTGGAGCTTCAATGTAAAATAAAGCCACATAAATTTTTGCTAGGTAAACCAAGTATACTAGGTATAGAAATATTCAACAAAATTTAGCAAGCCTTTCTAGAATTTAGAAATTCTTTTAAGGAAAATTAGGATAGCCCTCATCATTAAACCAGGTTGGGGTTTATTAATATTTTTTTGAATGAAAGTTGATATTATTCAATGCAGTAACCAAATATCTGAAGATCTCATTTAAGGTCCTTCTATGAGAGGATTTAGAAGACTGGAATCATCATTATCTAATACCGTTGCTTTGGATGCTTTTTTCCTATGCTCTTTGACTTTATTTGTAGTAGACTAAGAGTATTAGATCAAGGGCCAGATGGTAAATATCTTAGGCTTTGCTGGCCATATGCTCTCTGTTTCTACTACTCAACTCTACTGATACAGCATGAAAGCAGTCATAGACAATATATAACAGAATTAATGTGGCTGTATTCCAATAAAACTTTACTTACACAAACAAGCAGCAGTAGTTTGTTCTGTAGGCCAGTTTGCAGATTACTCTTAAGTAAACAATTGCTGTTTTAACTGCCTAGCATTCATTTACAATTCATTTGCTAAAGGCACCTTGATTTTTATTTGCAGGATCATCTCTCCTCCACTCCAAACCCATGTAGTTGGACTGAAGTTGACCCCAGGCCTATAGGGCCAGAATTAGTCAGGTGGCCCAAGACTGTCCAATTAGAATGTCTTTACTTTAGCTTCAGTGATTGGTTCAAGGTTGAACAAATGAACCACGATGATCTACTGTGTCTCAATCCTGGGACTTTTTGGACAATTGAGAAACATTTTTATGGTGGGGTTCCAATGTAAGTCTTCAGATACTAGTAGAAACCATGTAGAGAAGACATGCCTGTGGGTGATGCCAACACAGAAGAAAGCAAAGCCCAGATGAGAAGAGAAAGAGAGAGACCAAATCCAGAGGGCCTCATCTGAGCAACTCAACCTAGTTGTGCCTAGAGACACATCTCAGCCTACACCAGCTACAACCAAAAGAGATCCAAATTCAACTGCATGGATAACATCAAGAAAAGTCTTAAAGGAGAAAAGTAACCCAATTGAGAAGCCTATGAGATACTGTGGAAGGTACAGTTATATATTTCTGAGCCAGAGCAGAAGAGTGAGAGGAATAAGGAAGGATAGATAGCCATGGAATGGATATGAGTCAGGGATTTTTTAAACCATGAAATGCTAAAACAGTCTTTCCCTCCCACGTTAGTATCTAAAGAGTCTGTAATTACAGAACCTACAAATTGCTCCACAAACTAGGGGGTAAAGGTGGAAGATGGAAAGGAGAGTCATTAGTTAAATCATCCCGAATAAGAAGATAATATACAAAATCTCCCAAAGGAGTATTTGCCTGTAATCTACTAAAGCCTTAAAATTAAGGGATAGGGTCCCCATTCAAACAGAGCTTGCTGTTTTCTACTGCACTAACCCTAACCCATGAAGAAAGGAAGCTCAGAACTTTAAAGAGGGGAGCATCTCAGGTCACTTTGGTCCAAGATTGGAATTTTTTTTGTTACCTTTTATTTGAGGTTGAGGGGTACATGTGCAGTTTTGTTATATAATTTGTGTGTCACAGGGGTTTGGAGTACAAATTATTTTGTCACCCAGGTAGTGAGTTTAGGATCCAATTGGTAGTTTTTCAGTTCCCACCCTCCTCCTACACTCTATCCTCAAGCATGACCCAGTATCTGTTGTTCCCTTCTTTGTGTCCATGTATACTCAATGTTTAGCATCCACATATAAGTAAGAACATGCAGTAATTGTTTTTCTGTTCCTGTGTTAGTTTGCATAGGATAATGGGCTCCAGCTCCATCCACGTTGCTGCAAAAGACATGATCTCACCACATTTTCTTTATCCAGTCTACCATTGATGGGCATTTACATTGGTTCCATGTCTTTGCTATTGTGAATAGTGCTGCAGTGAATATACACATGCATAGATCTTTATGGTAGAACAATTTATATTCCTTTGACTATATACTCAATAATGGAATTACTGTGTCAAATGGTAGCTCCATTTTAAGTTCTTGGAGAAATTGCCCAACTACCTTCCACAATGGTTGAACTAATTTACATTCCCACAAGCAGTGTACAAGCATTCTCTGTTCTCTGGAACCTTGCCAGCATCTGTTATTTTTTGACTTCTTAATAATAGTCATTTGGACAGTGTGAGATCATTGTGGTGTCTCATTGTGGTTTTGATTTGCATTTTCTCTAATGATTAGTGATGCTGAGCATTCTTTCACATGCTTGTTGGTTGCGTGTATGCCTTTTGAAAAGTGTCTGTCCACGTCCTTTGCCCATTTTTAAATGTAGCTGTTTGGTTTTGGCTTGTTAATTTTTTCAAGTTCCTTGTAGATTCTGTATATAAGACCTTTGTCAGATGCCTACTTTACAAATATTTTCTCCCATTCTGTAGGTAGTCTATTTACTCTTTTGATAGTTTATTTTGCCGTACAGAAGCTTTTTCATTTAATTAGGTCCCATTTGTCAACTTTTGTTTTTGTTGTAATTGCGTTTGGCATCTTCATCATGAAATCTTTGCCAGGGCCTATGTCCAGAATGGTATTTCCTAGGTTAACTTCTAGGGTTTTAGAGTTTGAGGTTTTACATGTACGTCTTTAATCCATCTTGAATTGACTTTTGTATACGGTATAAGGAAGGAGTCTGGTTTCAATGTTCCACCTATGGATTTCAGCTTTCTTGAATTTGTTGAGAATTGTTTTCTGGCCAATTGTGTGATTGCTTTTAGAATATGTGCCATGTGCAGATCAGAAGAATGTATATTATGTTGTTTAGGAGTGGAGAGTTCTGTAGATGCATATTAAGTCCATTTAGTTGTGTCAAGTTTAGGTCCCAAATACCTTTGTTAGTTTTCTGTGTCAATGATATAACACTGTGAGTGAGATGTTGAACTCTCTCAACTCACTTTTGTAGGTGACCTGTCCCTTTTCTCCAGCTGCCTTTAACAATTTTTCTTTTATTCAACCTTGGAGAATCTGATCACTATGTGTCTTGGGGATGGTTGTCTTATATAGTATCTCACAGGGTTTCTTTGCATTTCCTGAAGTTGAAGGTTGGTCTCTCTAGTGATGTTGGAAAAATTTTCCTGAATAATATCCTCAAATACATTTTCCAAGTTTCTTGCTTTCTCTCCTTCTCTTTCAGGGATGCCAATGGGTCATAGATTTGGTCTCCCATATTTCTTGAAAGTCTTGTTCATTCTTTTTTATTTTTTTCTTTATTTTTGTTTGACTTAGTTAATTCAGAGTACCAGTATTTGAGCTCTGAGAGTCTTTCCTCAGTGTGATCTATTGTGTTATTAATACTTGAAATTATATTATGAAACCCCTATAGTGAGTTTTTCACCCGTCAGATGAGTGTGACTCCTTAAAATGGCCATCTCCTCTTTCAGCTCCTGTATTATTTTATTGTATTTCTTAGATTCCTTGGACTAGGTTTTGACTTTCTCCTGAATCTTGATTTTTGCTCCTATTCATATTCTGAATTCTATGTCTGTCATTTTGCCATTTCAGCCTGGTTAACAACCATTGCTAGAGAACTAGTGTGGTCATTCTGAATACAAAGACAATCTGGCTTTTCAAGTTGCCAGAGTTCTTGCACTGATTTTATTATCTAGGCAGGCTAATGTTCCTTTAATCTTTGAAGAAGCTGTCCTTTAGATCAGGTTTTTTGCTTTTATCTCTCTGACGCCCTTGAAGGTTTATAGTATAAGGTGGGTTCAGTCAACTGGCTTTGTTTCTGGAAGACTTTAGGGGACCAAGGCTCAGCTCAGCACTTCTGGGCTGTGTGCTCTAACTCTTATGGGCGTTTACCCCCAGCTCTGTTCTCTGACCCCTTGCAGTTAAGAATCTGCTGTGGTAGAAGGGCTGAGGTATTCTCAGACTGTTAGCCACAACGCTACAATGGAGAGTGTAAGCCCAAGTGCTTCATCAGGGCAATGGCAGAGATCTGTTCTCACTCATTCATGCCAGCAGTGCAGTGGGGATGCACACACGTTGGCTTGGGGAAGTATCCATGTGATGTGGTCAGTGGGAGTGGAGTAGCAGTATTCCTATACATGCTCACACTTGTGGCAGTGGCAGTGGGGCAGGGGCAAGGCATTCGCAGAGATGAGGTTGTCAGAGTCCATGTGTACATCCACACAGCAGCAGCGCAGTAGGGTGCCTGTGCAACAGCGAGAGCAGGATAGCATGGTGCGCCCACACTGGCAGCAGTGGGGTGGTGGGGTACACACACGCATCCCAGCATCAGATGGGAGGCAAGGTCTACTCGCACATGCACCAGCAAAGCAATGTGTGTTTGTTGGGGGAGGGGGGTGGTCCATGTGTGAGTAAGTGCCAGAAAAGCAGTAGCAGGGAGGCTGTAGTGGGTGAGGTTGTAGGGGGCTTGGTGTGTGTCAACAAGAGCTAGTCTGCTGGAGCTCTCCAGTAGTCATGCACAGACTGCCAGTGAAAGAGCTATGACGAGATCCTTCAGGAAGCACCGTGGTTGGGCTTGCCAGGCTGAACTGCGAGTGTTGTGGCCAGGCTGGAGCCCCAGGAGAGGCCAGCAGACAGAGAGGCACTCAGATTCGACTGGACCCATCACATGGGCAAGACCACCCTGCTCTATCCAGGTCTAACAGTTGCCCAAAAGCTAAAGCCTCCCAGAGGAGCATGGCAAGCCTTGGAGTACAGGTATCCCTGGCCATGCTCCACTTCAGCCATTCCCATGCCAAACCTTCTGCCCCTTCAACCTATCTAGGCAGCTCTCCCTGCCAGCTCAAGTGTCTGTGGGGGTTGTGGGGTGTCCTGCTGCTAGGATTCTTGAAGTCCATGGCAAGAGCAGGTCACTCCTTCCCTGTTCAGCTCACCCCTTCCTTAGGAGTTCCTGGGGACCAGTAATGAATCTTGGTGCACCTAAACCCTGTGCACTGTTCCCAGCTTCCTCCCTCTTCTGCCCAGCAACTGCATCCTCTCTTCATCCGCTCTCAATGCCTTCCCTCTGAAGATCTGCTCAGAATGTGCCAGTCTTCCCAATGTTCTTGTTTCTCAGTGAAAGATGTGCCTCCTAGTTGTATCTAGTTGGCCATTTTGACTCAGATCAGAACTTGCCATTTTAAAAAATCAGATCTTCATTGAGACTTGTATCAAGTCAGGCTGAAAGGCTTAGATTTTTAAATCAGGGCTGATTTTGCACAATATTCTAGAAGTTTCTTTCTGCACATTAAATGAACGTTTATGTCAAATACTTGTTCTAGACCTCCCCACATCTCTCAATCAGTGATGACCATTAGTGTTCACATAAATTCAAGTATTTATGTACTTGACAAATTAACAAATAATTTGTTAAGATGATCACACAGAATTAATATTACTAGTTCCAGTTGCATGGCAGAGAAAAGAAAGCAGAATCAGTATTTTCTGAAAACCTACTTTGTTGTAGGCATTATATTAACTTGTTGATTTATAGCTACATCCTTGTATAACCCTCACATAATTCAATGAGGTAGGTTTTATTTTCCCTGTTCTCAGAAAAAGAAACAGGTTCAACAAAATTAGGTAAGCTGTACAAATAACATACTTAATAACAAAAGTCTGAAATCTTTCTGCAATACCCTAGTGCCTACTATCCCTGGAAACAAAGAGAAAAATCTCTGTGGATGGTGAAGATAAGTATCGCTGCTTAAGTTTTGATATAAAAATCACATAGAGGATGCTTACATGCAACAGATAATATCCAAAAAATGCATAGGAAAAAAATTCCTTCCTTAGAGGATTTAAATCTAATCTTTGAATAAAAGTAAGACCTAAAATAATTGTAGAAGAAAAGACAAAATACAATGAGGCCTCAGTCAAGTATTTCAGTATTTCAGAAAATGAAGAATTTTATATGATATATTTATTTAAAGCAAACATTTTATAAAATAGTAAGAAGCATTCAATACAGCTGAGGTAAGTACACCTGGGGCACTAATTTGGTTATTTCTAGGCTAGAAAGTGGTTTAATGTTTAGTTCACTGCTTTCTGAAGAGGGGTTGATCCCTAATTGACTGTAAAGTTATGGGGAGTTCTAGTTGATTATTTTATTTGTTCCTGTAATATTAATTTCTTATAATCTCCAAGCAAGATATATCATTATCTAATGTTCACTTGAGTATTGAATACCACACATTTCCTCAATAGCTATGTTGTTTTTTTCACATAGCCCAGCACATTTTTCTTCAAAGTAAAATAGAGCTTTCTATGATTTTTTTAAGAAAAAAAAAGATTCAGATTCAATTGGAGATCCTCTAGAACCTTATCTGTATCCATTTCTTTCTCTTGTTCCCTAGCTGTGATCTTTAAAATAAAGTTGATATGCAGGCATGCCTTGGAGACTATGATTTTGATCCATATCAATGAAGTTAATATCACAATAAAATAAGTCATACAACTTTTTTCATTTCCTGGGACATATAAACATTATACTTACACTATACTATATATAGAATATAGTATTATTCTACTAAGTGTGCAATAGCATTGTATCTATAAAAGCAATGTACATAGCTTAATTTAAAAACAGTCTGTTGTTAACAGGCTAACAATCATCTGAGCCTTCAATTAGTTATAATCTTTTGGCTGGTGGAGGGTCTTGCTTCAGTGTTGATGGCTGCTGACTATTCAGGGTGGTGGTTGCTGAAGGTTAGGGTTGCAATGGCAATTTTTTTTTTTTTTTTTTTTTTTTTTTTTGAGACGGAGTCTCACACTCTCACCCAGGCTGGAGTGTAGTGGCGCCATCTCGGCTCACTGCAAGCTCCACCTCCTGGGTTCATCCATTCTCCTGCCTCAGCCTCCTGAGTAGCTGGGACTACAGGCACCCACCACCACACCTGGCTAATTGTTTGTATTTTTACTAGAGATGGGGTTTCACCATGTTAGCCAGGATGGTCTCGATCTCCTGACCTTTTGATCCGCCCTCCTCGGCCTCCAAAAGTGCTGGGATTACAGGCAAGAGCCACCGTGCCCAGCCAGCAATTTCTTAAAATAAGACAACAATGAACTTTGCCATATTGATTGAATCTTTCTTTCATGAACAATTCTTCTATAGCATGTGATGCTGTTTGATAGCATTTTCCCCAGAGCAGAACTTCTTTCAAAATAGGAGTCAATCCTCTCAAACTCTGCCACTGCTTTATCAACTAAGTTTCTGTAATATTTTAAATCCTTTGTGGTCATTCCAGCAACGTTCACAGGATTGTTGAGGGATTGTTCACAGGATTGGTGAGGCCTCATTGTGTGTTGTCTTTTCTTCTACAATTATTCTGGGTCTTACTTTTAATTCAAAGACTAGATTTAAATCCTCTAAGGAGGAAATTTTTTTCTTATGCATTTTTTGGATATTATTTGTTACATGTAAGCATCCTCTATATGATTTTTATATCAAAACTTACAAAGCAATGTTCCTCAGGAGTTGATTTTGTCTCAATAAACCACTTTTTTTGCTCATCCACAAGAAACAATTCCTCATCTGTTCAAGTTTTATCATGAGATCGCAGCCAATCAGTCCCATCTACAGGCTCCATTTCTAATTCACCCACTATTTCCACCACATTTTCAGTTCCTTCTTCTACTGAAGTCTTGAACCCCTCAATGTCATCCATGAGGGTTGGAATTAACTTCGTCTAAATGCCTGTTAACGTTGATATTGATATGTTGACCTCCTCCCATGAATCACAAATGTTCTTAATAGCATGTAGAATGGTAAATCCTTTCTAGAAGGTTTTCAGTTTACTTTTCCCAGATCCATCAAAGGAATCATTATCTATGGCAGCCATAGCCTTACATTATATATTTCATAAAAAAGACTTGAAAGTCTAAGTTAATCCTTGATCCGTGGGCTTGCAGAATAGATGCTGTGTTCACACACATAAAAACAACACTAATATCCTTATACATTTCCATTAGCAATCTTGGGTGACTAAGTTCATTGTCAATGAGTAGTAATACCTTGAAATAAATTTTTTGAGCAGTAGTTCTTAACATTGAGCTTAAAATACTCAGTAAACCATGCTGTAAACTGATGTGCTTTCATCCATTCAGGCTTGATTGTTCCATTCTTAGAGCACAGGCAAAATCAATTTTGCATGGTTCTTAAGGGCCCTGTGATTTTCAGAATGGTCTACGAGCATTGGCTTCAACTGAGAATCACCAGCTGCATTCGCCCCTAACAAAAGAGTCAGCCTGTCCTTTGTAGATTTGAAGCCAGGCATTAACTTCACACCTCTCTAGCTATGAAAGTCCTAGATGGCATCTAGGCCATCAATGATTTTCTAGATATGGATATTTCATCATTTATTCACTCGGTTCCCTAGAGATGAAAATTTGGATTATACTTGTTTTGTTTTGGTTTTACACCATTACAAACAGGATTGCAATCAAAATTTCTAGGCACATTGAATAAAATTTCTCTAGAGTTCATACCTACATGTGAAATTGTTGAGCTCACAGAAATTTGCCAAAAGGTTCATACAAAAATACTTACCACAGCACTGTTTACAAAGCTAAAAATTGGATACACTGAAATTATACCAACCAATGGCAGAACAGATATATAATTTTAAATATATTTATGCAAAGCAATTAAAGAGAATTATATAGACACATACGTGTTGATACAGAAAGACGCCCAAAATTGATTGCTCAGTGAAAAAAAGACGAAGTTATAATGCTCTATATAAAATTATCCCATTTTTTATAAAAATGACAAAATAATATATGTGCATATTTAGAGAAAATTAGAGAACAATTTACAAAATTCATGTTAATAATTATCTATGATACATAAGATGAACTTGTATTTTCTCTATTTGAAATTTCAATAGCAACAGATACACATTATTTCAATCTATACCTATAACCTGAATGAATATATAATTTATTCTTATCCTAATAATGACATATTTTGCTTTTCTGATCACTAACATCCCTTACAAGACTAACTTTTTCCATTAATTCCTAACCAATTTCTGTTTCTAGCACAATGAGTCTATACTTACTTAGACTACTGCAATCTCCTTCTTGCTATATCTTGAAATTTTTCAAACTTAAAATTAATTACATTCATTACTACTGCTTTTACTAGGAACCCTTCTGACTCTATAATATTCTCTCTCAGACCTGAATAAGTCTCATATTATTATAATAACCTTCTAGGTCAATTATGGGATTTCAAGTTAAAAATATATAACTGTAAAATTTAAAGAAGGTGTGCAGTGAGAAGGAAGAGTTGTTCATCCTGGAAAATATATTTGGATACCCAGTCAAGTTTCCTTAGAATGTCATTTACTTGAAAAAATTAACCATTATCTGGAAATCAGACTCTTATTCTTAAAAAATTACAAAAATTAATCTCCATATTATTTCTAAGTTGATCAGAATTACAGGTCCTAATTCAGTCTAACAAAGATCATGAATAATTATAAATATTTAGTAAGCTGTTATTCATCGGGCACTATGTGCAAGAAATAGAGGACATTGTAATAAATAATATAGATGAGCTCTAAGTCTAAAATGGCATCAACTAAATCAGGTGGGGATGAGGCTCTTCATTGTAATCCATTAAGTGCAACTCCTGGGACACAAATTCTTCCAAATATGGATCCATGAAATGAAAGAGACAAGCTATCTTTCCTCAAACCTCCCAACCTATAATGGTAGGATAGGCACAGCACAACAGCTATAGACATCCCAGTTCAAATGGGGGAAAATGAAAAGTAAAAAGGAGTCACAGGAGTCACTGTTTCAAAGGAGTTCAGAAATCCAGGGAGTAAATGGGAGTTTCTTGATTAGGTTTCAAGGGCAGAGAATAAGCCTCTTTGGCTCTCAGCTCCATTCTCTGAAGGCTCCATCCTTCTTGGTTCTGCCCTCTGAGTCATCCTTCCTTTTTCATGAAAGGTAGCACATGTTTGTAGCTTAGTGGTTTTATCAGACTGCTTCCTGCTGGTAGAATTTTGGGAACTCAACCATCTCCTTTCCTTTTGTAGTATTGTCTCTGACCTTTTTAGATGAAGCTGGCAGTTTCTGTTTCAATAAATTTCTCAAGAACTTTGTGGGTTTTCCATGGATTTCACAGGGATTCACACCATAAAAGAAAAGCCACATCCACAGATTTTTTAAGATGGTCCCTTTTCTGTATCTTGGCTTCCTGCTGAGAGGGCTGGAGGACAGTGGCCTTCAGTCTCCTAGAGGCCTTCAGGTTTGTGTGAAAAAATCAGTGAGGCACACCCTTAATCTCTTGAAAGGAGCCTTTGTGTGACTAAATACGCTGACATTTTGATCTTTCTGATATTTTTAGCAAAAGTCACACACTCTCAATGCCATACTTTTGAGTATGGCTACTTCTCAATGCCATACTTTTGGCAGCCATTTCTGAATTTTAGCATATTTTGCCATCTGCAGAGGCTGTGAATTTTCAGTCACATAATCCTAATCCATTTTCTTTAACATATCTTCCTTCAATTTCTCTCTCTTTTTCATTCTGTTATAAGCAGTAAGAGGAAACCAGTAGCAACTTCAATACTTTGCTTGAAATCTCCTTAGCTCTACATACAAGCAAGTTCATTGCCTACAAGTTCTTCTTTCCATAAGATGGCACAATGAACAATTTTGCTAATAGTTCTGCAAGTATATAAAAAGGATCCCTCTCCTTCTAATTTCCAATAACATGTTCCTCACTTCTGAGCCTAACAGCAGTGTTCTCAAAGTCCAGATTTCTACTAAGGGTCTGTTCATGGCAACTCAGGCTGCTATGTTTTGAATGTGTTCTCTAAATTTCATGTGTTGGCAACTTAATCCTTAAATTCATGTGTTGATTACAGCTGGGGCCTTGGGGGCTAATTAGGGTTAGATAATGTCATCAGGGTACAGTCCCCATGATGGAACTAATGGCTTTATAAGAAGATGAAGAGAGAGAGCTCTGAACTGACATGCACTCTCTTGCTCTCTTGCCTTGTGATGCCTTCTGCCATGGAATGAGCCTCACTAGATGATGGCACCATGCTCTTTGACTTCCCAGCCTCCATAACCATGAACCAAATAGACATCTCTTGCTTATAATTTTCTCTGTCTGTGACATTCTGTTACAGCAACAGAAAATGGACTAAGACATAGGCTTCCTCTATCATGTTCTGCAAACGTTTTCTAGCCTTTGTCTACTGTCTAATCCCAAAGCTGCTCCCATATTTTAGATATGCCTCATGGTACCAAAATATGCATAATATCTTGGTAGCTTAAAACAACCCTCAGTTAGTTTCTCCTACTTTTCATCAGTCAGGAGTCTGGGCCTGGCTTAGTCTTATGCTCAAAGCCTCCAAAGCTGCAATGAAGGTATTGGCTGGACTATGGTTCTATGATTCTGATCTAGAGCTTGGGGTTCTCTCTCAAGTTTACTCAGGTCATTGGAAGAATTCAGTTCCTTGCAGCTGTAGGACTCAGGCCCTCGTTTATATAAGCTGCCTCTCTCCATAGGAAGTTTACAAAATGATTCTTTGCTTTATTCTAGCTCAGCAGGAAACCATCTCTCTTTAAAGGGCTTACCTAATTAGGTCAAGCCCATCCAGTAAAATCTCCCCTCAATAACCTTAAATCCAACTGATTAGGGCCTTAGTTACATGTGAAAAGCCTTTTACATGTTTATATCCCTTTGAGTCAGGAAAAAAACTACCTGAGTTCTCACTCCCCCATCAAGAGCCCCTCGACACACACACACACACAGACACATACCTAATTATATATCATACTTTTTTCTAAAATACATCCATATGGTTGTGTGATTTTCTCCAGGGGTGCTGAACATCCTTGGTTCAGAAGTAAAGAATGTTGACACTAGAACTAATCCAAGAAAAGTGGGTAAGAAAAGGTCCATAAAGGATTCTCAACATGAAGCAGCAGGAGAAATTCAGAAGAGGAAGAGAGATCTCCATCAGCCACTCGGAGTAGATAAAGGTATCAGGACCAAGATGATGATATGCTAAAGGGGGCAGACAAGCATCCTGTCACAGAAATCTCAATTAGAAGGCTTTCCTAAGAAAATTTCAAAGGACCATAACTGCTCTTACCACATACTTTACATAACCAAGAAGTGGTAATCAGATAAATCTCCTAGGAAAGAGCTTATCAACTGAGACTACATTTATCTGGAGAGGGACAGAGGCAGTCAGGCACATCAGTCAGCTCCCCTGCCCCCAGCACCATCTTCCACTGTGAGGTTTTCAGACTTGACAACAAGGACAATTTATTATTTCACATTGACCAAAATCCAGTGGGTAAATGAGATGACAGTCTTGTTGTATTAGATTCTTACTGCTGCTGTAACAAATTATCATAATTTATTGGCTTCAAAAACTCACAATATTTTACTATTCTCTAAGTCAGAACTATGAAAATCAAGGTGGACTAAAAGTGTCAGCAGGGATGCCTTCCTTCTAGGGGCTCTAGGAGAATCTGTTTTCTTGCCTTTTCCAGCTTCTAGAGGAAACTTGTATTCCTTGGGCTCATGGCCTCTTCCTCTGCCTTCAAAATCCAGCAGCATATAATTTTCAAATCTCTCTTCTACTCTGATATTTCCACCTTCATCTTATTAGGACACTTGTGATTACACTTGGCCCACCTTGATTGCCCAAGATAATCTTTCCATCTTAAAATCCTTAGCTTACTCACACCTGCAAAGTCTCTTTTAAATGGAAGGTAACATTTTACAAAGTTTCAGGGATTAAGATGTGGGCATCTTTCAGGGGTCCCATTTTGGTTATCACAACTGCCAAATACTTTTCTAATATTCAAACCCAATCATTTCATTTGGACTGATGACAAAAATGCTCCATAATGTTTTAATAAGTTTGCTTATAACGTTGATTTGAAATATATTTCTACGAATTCTTATATTCTCTGACAAAATCTATAGATGTATTAGATTGAACAAATTTGATTAGCTAACAGAAATGGTTAAGTAACATCATGTTCTTAAGGAGTTGCTTCAAAGCATTCACAAAGCACCTAATTTATCCTTGCAATTGTCAAATAAGTAAAAGTAGGTATCATAAAAAAAATTTCAAGTAGGAAAAGAAAGCACACAGTGGCTTTCCTAGATCTCCCAGGGAGAAATACTGGAAGAAATATGAATAGAACTCAGCTTCCCTTACTCCCATTCAGTAGCTTAAAAGGCCAGGAATAATAGTTACAATGATTCATATTGATTACCTAGTTCCTCTTCTCCAAAGTACTGCAAATCCACAAGAGAAATCATCACAGAGACAGTAATATGTCTTTGGTTAGTTTTTCTTCCTCCTGGTTTCAACAAAGCTTTAAAGAAGTATAGAGAACATGGAACAATCTGTTTGAGAAACTACTCAACCTCGAGTGGTTCCACTTGAAATGTAAATAGGTTTGGAAGGTCTCAAGTAAACATGACTTGAAATTTAAAAAATATATATTGTTAACCTGACTGGAAGGTAAAAACAAAAGTTAGAAGAACAACGGATGTGCTTTCTGGAGGCTGTAATTACCGGTGCTCTAACACAATAGTGTAGGGAGAGAGGCTGGGAACTGCTTGATGAAAAGTGCTGGGGAGCTGGACAGAAATTGGTTGGAATCTCAATTCTTCTGCTTATCCTAGCTGTATAACCTTGGACGAGCTACCTAAACTCTCAGATCCCTCATCTTAAAAATAATAATAGCTGTCTTACAGAGTTGATATAAAAATTAAAGGTAGTACATGTAAAACACCCGGCACATAAAAGCACTTAATATCTTTCCTATTTAGGAAAAAACTTAAATGTAGGAACAGACTTTCCTGTTAAAAACTTTTGTAGTGGATGCTCTGTTGTGCTGCCCAGATTCTGCTTCAGAGAGGAGGAGTTTATTCTCCAAGCGGCTGGAAGTGCTGCTAATGGAAAGCTCTTTGTTGTCAGCCTCTACAGGGATCGCCTTACCTGAAGAGAGCCTTCTCATCCAATGTCCACCCCATTAAGAATGACTTGCCTCCAGTGACTGATCAAAGAGTCCATCATCCCAGATCAGAACTAGCCATGGAATTGGCAGAGGCCTCTGTTGAGACTGCCCGCCAGCTCAGCTTCTTCCTTGGTCCAATCCTGTTCCTTCCTATGACTTCCCTTCTAGACGTGTTGATCTCAGTGCCCTCCATAATAAGCCCTCCGATATCCTAGTCAGGGTTGGGAGTCAGATGACCAGGGAACACCATCCAGCAACAATGTTGCAGGATGAACTGTTGCTCAGACTTTTATACAGGCCTTACCATCACCAACCACTCCCCACAAGGGCCCAAAGGCACATAACTCACCCAAGTATCTTTAGGTTACTCTGGTAAGGATTGAAGAGTAAGGATTCTTAAGCCTTGAACCTTGCTTCTGCTGATGTTTAACAAGGAGCCAGAATAAGTGTGAACCCTCTACCCCAGTTCTATTTCACCCTTTCTCAACATCTTTCATCTGCCAGTTCGTATAAAGATTCAGCCTGTCACATTAGAAATGTTGCTTATCTCACAACTGAGGAAATTTTACCATGAGCTGTATAGCAAATGATATTAATAATTATTAATATTGTTGTTCTTGAGCTTTATAATACTCCAGATAAAAAAATGAGGGCGGATAAATGAAACAAGATAGGCAAAATGATGAACATTGATGAAGCTGAGTGACAGGTATACAGAAGTTCATTATACTAGTCTCCCTACCTCTGTATATGTTTGAACATAATAAAATAATGAATATTAATATACTTTATAATGTATATACAATGTATATACTTTAAAGATCAATTGCTAAAGATAGGTTTAATAATATATTTAAATTCAGGCTGGCTTATGTTAAGCAAATAAATCTATCAAGTATAGAAAATTCATAGTCTCTAAAGAAAATAAAATGGGGCTTGTTAGGCAGCTTGCAAATAGTTCTGAAATTTATTTGTTTTTAATTGCTGAGACTTTCTTTACCCCATAAGGCACTTCAAACTAAATTTTTATGTTAAGAGATTTACTTTACACATTAAAGTACAGCATGCAGGTATTTTGTTCCCTATACAGACTTTTAGATTATGAAGACTTTGTATGTAACAGCAAATTATCCCAATTTTTAAGAGCTCAATTTTCTAGATGTCTTTTTTGATAACAATGCATGTGATTTACCAAAACGTGTATAAAATCTAGCCAAACCACACCATTCTTCCTCCACAATCTTTAAAGAAGATCCTAAAGACTCAACAACTGTGCCACCTAGGCTATGTAAATTTTGGTCAAACAACTCTGTTGTACACACAAATATATCTATATCTACAGATATAGATAGGGAGATATATATTATTTATAGATATATAATGATTAAGAATTAGGTCAAAAATCACAATAAGAAAAAAAAAAGTAGTATCTGATTCAGGTATTCAGTCTGTGTAGAGTGGTACTATTTTTGCCAATCCTCAAATGTTTACTTCAAGTCTGCTATGATAAGAAAACCCAGAGGACCTAAATATATAACACAAACATATTTCCCATCTTTGTATCCTTCAGTGTTTGAAGATCTTTCTGAATGTTGAGGTCTCATCCATTTAAGGTGATTTGATCTAGAACATTGGGAATACTATTATTCAGAAAATGATTCTTCTCAAAGGGACTTGATTTTTCAATGATCATAGAGCTGCTCTAAGGGATTTCTATAGCCAAGTCATTATTATATTCAGGTACTTTTCATACAAATAAGCTTCATGCATCTGAAACAAAAAAGAAGGAAATGAAGTGTTCTAAGGACAAAGACACAAATGGTGTGAGTTGGGAACTGGTCTAACAGCATATAAAGCCTGAATTTTCCAAAGTATTTTACCTGACTCTCTGGACTACTCCCCAAATAAACAAACAAACAAACCAATAAAATCCAAATATGTATAAAACATATGCATGTTGAGCCTAGTCCTATAGGAAACATGACAGGTTTGAGAAGAATTTGATGCAAAATAAAACGGGATGAGATGTGATGACAATCGGGAAAATTAGGTTCTAGTACTAGATGTGCACTAACTAAGCTCTATGACCCTGGGCACTTCACATCTTGGCTCTCAGTTTGTCTCCCTGTAAGATGAAGGTCCCTTACAGCTATTATATTCCAAGATTAAGAATCAAGCACAATACTTTCAATATTAATAAGTAACCATAAAAATGTTAAGCAATTGGATTAATACCATCTTGAATTGAATTAAAACAAAAATTTTTTTTAAATTTTCTAAAAGTTGAAAATAAATGTTTCTTATATATATGAGTTTAGGTTTCCAAATATGTTTTTCTCCCATACTACATTTTCCTATAGCTTTGCGAAATAATATGAGATTAATCTTATGCCAGGCAGTCCAGTGGGTGCTCTGCAAACTTGACTCCAAAGGAACTTAGTAATTCAAATATAAGCCATGCAATTGTATATTTCAAATCAAAAGTATCTAATGTATAATTAAGTTAAAATTCAACAGTTACAGTCTAGAATGGCTATCAATTCAGTTTTAAACACAGTGTATAAAGTTTTAAGTCCTGCATTTTAGGTACTTGTGGGCTTATTCAACAGGGAAACTACTTTAGGCTACTGAGATATATACAAAATTTCATGCTGTAATGTAATTTTGAGGCAACATTAAACAGGCAAAATTCAGGTAGTCAGCCTAAAAATCCAAGATAACTATAGAGATAAGTAATTATTTTTGTAAATTATAATAATTCCCACATCTGTGATAATAAGAGCAACTACAGATTTGTATAAGGCTTTAATTTATACAAATAATTCTGTTTCAATTATTACAAATATAATACAAGATACATATAATATGTATCATGTTTACATTCTTACAGTATGTTTTGAATGTGTTACATCATTTAAGTAATATGTTTTGAATGTGTTACATCATTTAAGTAACATAATTTAGGCATTATTATCTTTATTCATTATTATCATCTCCATTTTATGGATATAGAAATTGATCAAATAAAACTTTAAAGAGCAAACAGGTTGCCTGCACTGGATGGAGAGATCATGCTGCTAACCATATCAAGGTTAGTTGTTAAGATTCTCATCCTAGTGGAGTCTCAGTCAGATAACCATAATGGAAACAGAAAATGTATTTAGGCCACAAACATATTTTAAGCATCTATTTATTTACTAATATAGCCTTTTTGTTCCTTAATTTATTGATGCAATGAATTACTTTGATTGATTTGCTGTTTAACCACCTTTCCATTCCTAGAGTAGATTCTACTAGGTTATAGATATTATCCATTTATTAAATTGCTGTACTCTCTTATAAAAATATCTAGACATACACTGACATATAAGATGATTAATTTTTTTAGAAAGTTTGGTACTGTCTTAATTGGATTTAGGGATCAGCATTATATTAAGTTCATAAAATGTTTTATCTTTTTCTATTGCCAGGAACAATTTGGTATTTATAGTGATACTCACACAGCAAGATCACTTTCTTTACTCTCTTTATCGTATGTATCTGAAAAATCCTAACCATGGCTAAATCTAATTCCCTGCCTATTCAGAGCAGCTTAACATGGTCGAGGGAAAATTAAGTTTCCTACTCTTTAAGATGACAATTTCAGACCTTCTTTCTTCTCCAGCATACAATGTCCCACATCACTCTCAATCAATAGTCATTATTATTTCACTGAAAAAATAAAATCAAAAGAAAACATCCTCACTCTTCCAGCAGAAAATCAGAAAATCTACTTGTATCAGGATGCATATACTCTAATTTTACTCCTTGGCAATAAATGAACTGTCCATGTTTTTCTAGTGAAGTCAATGCCTCCACCTATTCACTGGGTCCAAACTTTGCCTTATCAGGACTTCACTATTCAAAAATAAAAAATTTTTTAAATTTCTCTATTTTATCATTTTTTTCACTTGCTACTTGTAAGAGATATTCCAGTTTGCCTTTCAGATTTCTCTTCAAGATAGTCACTAATTTTCCCCAAATGCTAGAAGTGTTGCCTACAGAGGTTTACAGGAATTGCCTTGACCAACATGACACCACACATCCAGTGATTTGTCAGTGGGTTTATTCAATTCCATGGCCTCAGTTGAGTTTTCTCTGAAGGGTCATCTCAGTTTCAGAGGTATATAAAGGATCCAATGAAATCTCTGTTAGTGTTACATCACAGTTCAACTTCTTCTGTTCTACCTTATTCCTTTCACTCCCTTTTGTATTATTCCCAAGGGCACTCCCCAATAAATCAGCTACACATAAATCTTAGTCGTAGAGTCTTTTTTCTGGGAAACTTAAACTACAAAAGTTATCAGGGAATTGGACAAAGTCTTCAATAGTAAGACATTCAGTAGAGAGGATAAATTAGTCCTATAACCAAAGCTAAAAAGCCATTGTTATACAGACACCAAAATCAGACAGACTTTAAGGAAAACAACAGGCCAGTATCTTTCATGAATATATACACAAAAATCCTAAACAAATATTAGCAAATAAAGCTCAGAAATATAAAAGGAGGATAATGCATTATGATCAAGTGAGGTTTATCCTTGGGAATGCAAGGTTGAGTTAACATTTGAAATCCAACGATGAAGTTCTTCACATTAAAAGAAAGAAACACTACAATCATCTTGATAGATGCGGAAAAGGCATTTGACAATATTCGTGATGAAAAACTCTCAGCACCTGAGGAAAAGGGAAACTTTCTCAACCTGACAAAGGGCATCTATGGAATACAATGAACAGGACAATGATGAAGGGCTGAATGTTTTCCTCCTAAGACTGAGAAAAAGCAAGCATGTCTACTTTCAAAATTCCATTCACCATCATGCCCGAGGTTCTAGCCAGTACAGTGAGGCAAACTAAATAGATAAGAGGTATACACATCATAAAGAAAGCAATACAATTATCTTTATTCACAGACAATATTATCACCTACATATGAAATGCGACAGAATTTTAAAAGCTACTAGAACGAATAAGTGAGAATACCAAATTTGCAACATACAAGGTCAATATATATATCAGTAAACAATTGGACAGATTCTCCAAAGTCTTAAAGGCGCTAGAGAGAAGGGGCATTGTCACATGCAAAGGGAACTCCTTCAGGCTAACAGTGGTCATTTTAGCAGAAATCTTACAAGTCAGAGAGGTTGGGGGTCTATAGTCAGCACCCTTAAATAAAAGAAATTCCAACCAAGAATTTCATACCCAGACAAACTAAACTTCATAAGCGAAGGAGAAATATGATCCTTTTCAGACAAGCAAATGGCAAGGGAATTCTTACTACCACACCTGCCTTGCAAGAGGTCCTTAAGGGAATGCTAAACATGGACATGAAAAAGCAGCATTGTATTAGTTTTCACACTGCTAATAATGATATACCCAAGACTGGGCAATTTACAAAGGAAAGAGGTTTAATTGACTCATGGATCCACACAGCTGGTGAGGCCTCACAATTATGGTGGAAGAACAAGGGATGTCTTATATGGCAGCAGGCAACAGAAAATAAGAGTGAAGTGAAAGGGGAAATCCCTTATCAAATCATCAGATCTTGTGTGACTTATTCACTACCACGAGAACAGTATGGGGAAAACTACCCCCATGATTCAGTTATCTCCCACTGGGTCCCTCCTGCAACATGTAGGAATTATGGGAGCTACAGTTTAAGATGAGATTTGGGTGGGGACAGTCAAACCATATCAAGTACCTTCCACCACAAAAATACACTCAAGTACATAGCCCACTGAAACTATAAAGCAACTATATAATCAAGTCTACATAACAACCAGCTAACAACACAATGACACAATGGCAGGATCAAATACACACATATCAATACTAAACCTTGAATGCAAACAGTCTAAAAGCTCCAATTCAAAGACACAAAGTGGCAAGTTGGGTAAATAAGCAAGACCCAACTATGTGTTGTTAAGAGACCCGTCTCACATGCAGTGACACCCATAGGCTCAAAATAAAGGGATGGAGAAACATCTATCAAGCAAACAGAAAACAAAAAAGGGCAGAGGTTGCTACTCTTATTTGGGACAAAATAGACTTTAAACCAACGATGATCAAAAAGGACAAAGAATGGCATTACATAATGATAAAGAGTTCAACTCAACAAGAATACTTAACTGTCCTAGATATATAGACACCCAACAGCAGAGCACCCAGACTTACAAAACAAATTCTTACAGACCTACAAGGATACTTAGATAACCACACAATAATAGTGGGAGACTTCAATACCCCACTAGATCACTGAGACAGAAAACTAACACAAGATATTCAGGACCTCAACTCAACACCTGACCAAATGGACCTAACAGACATCTCTAGAATACTTCACCCAACAACAAAAGAATATACATGCTTCTCATCTACACAGCACATACGCTAAGATCAAACACACAGCTGACTGTAAAGCAATTCCCAACAAATTCAAAGAAACCAAAATCATACCAATCACACTCTTGGACCACAGCATAGTAAAAACAGAAATCGATAACAAGATCTCTCAAAACCATCCTATTACATGGAAATTAAACAACCTGCTTCTGAATGACTTTTGAGTAAAAAATAAAATTAAGGCAGAAATTTAAAAATTCTTTGAAAATAATGAAAACAAAGGTACAGCATGCCAGAATCTCTCAGACACAGCTAAAGTAGTTTTAAGAGGACAGGTGTTTCATTTTTTTCAACTTTTATTTTAGATTTAGTGGATACATATGCATGCCTGTTACTTAGGTATATTGTGTGATGCTGAAGTTTGGAGTATAAATTATCCCACCATCCAGGTACCGAGCATAGTACCCAACAGTTAGTTTTTCAACTCTTGCTCCCCTCACTACCTCTTCCATCCAGTAGACCCTAGTGTCTACTGTTGACATAAGATGAAAGTTTATAGCACTAGAAACCTACCTTAAGAAGTTAAAAATACCTCAAGTTAACAGCCAAACATTGCACCTAGAGAAACTAAAAAAATAAAAGCAAACCAACCCCGATGCTAGCAGAAGAAAAAAAAAACAAAAACAAAAAAAAATGACAGCTGAACTAAACAAAATTGAGATGTAAAAATCCATACAAAAGATCAAGACCAAAAGTTTTGTTGAAAACTAAGTAAGATCAATAGACTGCTAGATAGATTAATTAAAAAAAGAGAGAGAAGATCCAAATAAAAACAATCAGAAATGACAAAAAGGATATGACCACCAGCCCCACATAAATACAAAAAACCCTCAGAGACAATTATAAACACTTCTATGCACACAAACTAGAAAAAATTGATAAATTCCTGGAAACATACAACCTCCCAAGACTGAACCAGGAAGAAACTGAAACACTGAACACATCTATAAGGAGTTCCAAAACTGAATCTGTAATAATAATAATAATAATAAACCCTACCAACAGAAAAAGCCCTAGACCAGAAGGATCCACAGCTGAATTCTACCACATGTATAAAAAGCTGGAAACCATTACTACTAAAATTATTCCAAAAAAAATTGAGGAGGAGGGACTCCTTCCTATCTCATCCTATGAGGCCAGTACCATTTTGAACCCAAAAACTGACAAGAGACACAAGAGAAAACTACAGGCCAATATCTCTGATGAACATAGATGTGAAAGTCCCAAACTAAATACTAGCAAACCAAATCCAGCTATAATCAAGAAGTTAATTCACCCAATCAAGTAGGCTTCATTCCTGGGATACAAGATTAGTTCAATATACATAAATCAATAAATGTGATTCACCACAAACAGAAGTAAAAATAAAACCATATGATTCTGTCAATAGACATGGAAAAAGTCTTTGATAAAATGCAACATCCCTTCATGATAAAAACCCTCAACAAATTAGATATCAAAGGAACATACCTCAAAATAACAAGAGCCATCTATGACAAATCCATAGCCAATATCATGTCAAACAGGCAAAAGCTGGAAGCATTGCCCATGAGAAATGACTGGATACCTACTAACCACTCCTATTTATAACAGCAGTAAAAGTCCTGGCCAGAGCAATCAGGCAAGAGAAAGAATAAAAGACATCCAAATAAAAAGAGAGGAAGACAAACTATTTCGCTTTGCAGGTTATATGATTCTACACCTAGAAAACCCCATCGTCTCTGCCCAAAAGCTCCTAGAATAGATAAACAACTTCAGCAAAGTTTCAGAATACAAAATTTATTACAAAAATCAATATCATTTCTATACACCAATAATGTCCAAGCTGAGAGACAAAACAAGAATGCAATCCCAATCACGATAGCCACAAAAAGAATAAAATACCTAGGAATACAGGTAACCAGAGAGGCGAAAGATCATTACAATTAGAATTACAAACACTGCTGAAAGAAATGAGACACAACATAAACATATTGAAAAACATTTCTTCCTCATGGATAGGAAGAATCAATATCATTAAAATGGCCATACTGCCCATAGCAATTTACAGATTCAATGATATTCCTATGAAACTACCAAGAACATTTTTCACAAAATTAGAAAGAATGATTCTAAAATTTATCTGGAACCAAAAATGAAGCCAAATAGCCAAAGCAATCCTAAACAAAAAGAACAATGCCAGTGATATCACATTACCTGACTTTAAACAATATTACAAGTCTACAGTAACCAAAACAGCATGGTGCTGGTTCAAAGACATACACACAAATGGAACAGATTAGAAAACCCAGAAATAAAATTGCACACCTCAAACCATCTGATCTTCAAAAAAGCTGACAATAACAAGTAATGGGGAAAGGACACCCTATTCTATAAATTGTGCTGGAATAGCTGACTACCCATATGCAGAAGATTGAAACTGGATCCCTTCCTTTCACCATATACAAAAGTCAACTCAAGATGGATTAAATACTTAAATATAAGACCTAAAATGATTAAAACTTTAGAAGAAAACCTGGGACATATCATTCTGGACATAGGTCTGGGCAAAGATTTCATGATGAAGTCTCCAAAAGCAATGGAAACAAAAACAATCAAAGCTAAGTGGGATCTAATTAAACTAAAGAGTTTCTACACAGCAAAAGACACTATTCAACAGAATACACGGACAATCTACAGAATGGGAGAAAATATTTGCAAACTATGCATCCACTGAAGGCCTAATATCTATAATCTATAAGAAACTAACAAAATCGGGGGGCGGAGCAAGATGGCCGAATAGGAACAGCTCCAGTCTCCAACTCCCAGTGCGAGCGACACAGAAGACCGGTGATTTCCGCATCTTCAACTGAGGTACTGGGGTCATCTCACTAGGGAGTGCCGGACAATTGATGCTGGTCAGTTGCTGCAGCCTGACCAGCGAGAGCTGAAGCAGGACGAGGCATCGCCTCACCTGGGAAGCGCAAGGGGGAAGGGTATCCCTTTTCCTAGCCAGGGGAACTGAGACACACAACACCTGGAAAATCGGGTAACTCCCACCCCAATACCGCGCTCTAAGCAAACGGGCACACCAGAAGAATATATCCCTCACCTGGCCGGGAGGGTCCCACGCCCACGGAGCCTCCCTCATTGTTAACACAGCAGTCTGCCGCGATCTAACCGCGAGGCAGCAGCAAGGCTGGGGGAGGGGCGGCCGCCATTGCTGAGGCTTAAGTAGGTAAACAAAGCCACTGGGAAGCTCGAACTGGGTGGAGCTCACAGCAGCTCAAGGAAACCTGCCTGTCTCTATAGACTCCACCTCTGGGGGCAGGGCTCAGCTAAA
>NW_016808815.1:237467-244092 GCF_001698545.2 Rhinopithecus bieti
TACATGATATAAATGATGAATTGATGGGTGCTGACGAGTTGATGGGTGCAGCACACCAACATGGCACAAATATACATATGTAACAAACCGCACGTTATGCACATGCACCCTAGAACTTAAAGTATAATAAAAAATAAAAAATAAAATAAAAAAAAAAGAAACTAACAAAATCAACAACAAAAACAAATAACCCCATTAAAAAAGGGGGCAAAGGGCATTAACAGACACTTCCAAAAAGAGACATACATGTAGCCAACAATCACATGAAAGAATGCTTAGTAACACTAATCATCAGAGAAATGCAAATCAGAACCACACTGAAATACAATCTCCTATCAGTCAGAATGACTATCATTAAAAAGGCAAAAAAATGACAGCTGCTTGCAAAGTTACAGAGAAAAACGAATGCTCATACGTTATTGGTGGGCATGTAAATTAGTCCACCCATAGTGAAAGCAGTCTGGAGATTTCTCAAAGAATTTAAGTCAGAACTACCATTCAATCCAGCAATCCCATTATTGGGTATATACTGAAAGGAAAATAAATCATTCTACCAAAAAAACATGTACACTCATATGTTCATTGCAGCACTATTCACAATAACAAAGACATGAAATCAACCTAAATGCCCATCAATGGAGGACTGGATAATGAAAATGTGGTATATACACCATTGAATGCTACGCAGCCATAAAAAGGAATGAAATCATGTCCCTTACATCAACATGGATGCAGCTAGAAACCATTATTCTAAGCAAATTAAGATAGGAACAGAAAACCAAATACCACATATTGTCACTTATAAGTGAAAGCTAAACATTGAGTACACATGGACACAAAGCAGGGAACAGACACTGGGTTCTACTTGACAGTAGAGGGTTGGAGGACTGTGAGGGTTGAAAAATTACCTACTAGGTACTAAGCTCACTTCATGGGTGACAAAATCATTTTTACACCAAACACCAGCAACACACATTTTACCCATGTAATAAACCTGCACATGTACCCCTAAACCTAAAAGTTGAAAAAGGAAAAAAATTAAAATTAAAATTAATAAAATCATTTATACTAGGTTCAAAAATATGACATATCAGGGATAAATATAATGACAGAACATTGCTCGAATAAATTTGAAGCCAGGGGACATTATGTCATGTGAAATAAGCCAGGCACGGAAAGACAAATATTGCATTTATTTACTCATATGTCAGAGCTAATAAAAATTATCTCATGGAGGTAGAATGTGGCTACCAGATGTTAGGAAGGGTAGCGAAGTGGGGGATGGTGAAGAGAAATTGGTTAATGGGTAAAAAAAAATGGTTAGACTTAAGGAATAAGTTCTATTGTTCAATAGCATAGTAGGATCACTATAGTTAACAATAATTTACTGTATATTTCAAAATAGATAGAAGATTTAAAATGTTCCTAATACACAGAAATGATCAATGTTTGAGGTGATGAATATTCCAGTTAACCAGATTTGATAATTACCTAGTGTTTGCGTGTATCAATATGCCACATGTACCTCACAAATATGTATTATCATTATGTGCCAATTTAAATAAACAACAAGGCCTAAATTAAGGTAGCTATGTATGATGTTCATGGATAGAAAATGCATTATTTATAAGATGCCAATTCTTTCCAAATTGACCTATAGATTCAGTGCAATCACAGTCAATATCCCAGGAGATACATTATAGAAATTGATGGGCTGATTCTAATATAAATATGGAAATGCAAAGAACCTAGAACAACCAGAACAATCTGACAAAGAACAATACTGGGAAATTAATACTATTTGATTTCAAGACTTAATAGAATGGTAGAGTGATCAAAACTGCATGGGTTTTGACAACAATAGGCACAGAGATCAATGGAATAAAAGAGTATCCAGAAATAAACTCACCAGATATGATCATCTGATTTTCTACAATGACACCAAGGTGATTAAATAGGAAAATAATGAAATTTTCAACAAATGGCACAGAAATATTTGGATATCCAAATGCAAAGGAAATGAACCTCAAACCTTACAGCACATATAAAAAGTTACTTAAAATGTATAACATACTTAAATGTAGGCACTAAACTAAAATTTCTAAAGAAAAATATAGGGCAAAATCTTTGTAACTTTGGCTTGGGTACAGATGTCTCTGACTACTTAAAGCATAAATCATAAAATAAAAGACTGATAATTTGAAAATCACCAAAATAAAGGACCATTTCTTCAAAGCACACTGTTAAGAAAATGAAATGTCAAACCATAAACTTGAATTAAATATTTGCAAAAACACATCTGATAAAACACTTGTATCTAAAACACATAAAGAATTCTTACAACTCAATAATAAGACAAACTAACTGGTCTTTTTTAATCATCAAAGGATTTAAAGGTACTTTTTAAAAGAATATATATGAATGGCAAATAATAAGCACAAAAAAGATGCTTAACATCATTGATCATTAGGGAAATGCCAATGACATACCAGAACATACTCTTTAGAATGGCCAGTAATAAGAATATGAACAATACCAAGTGATGGAAGTTACGGAATCAACCAGAACTCTCAGACATTCCTGGTGGGAATGCAAAATGGCTTAGCCATTTTGGAAAACAATTCAGCAGTTTCTTTTAAACATACACTTACCATAAGACTATGTAATCTCACATCTAGGTATTATTCCAAAAAAAAAGAGAGAGATGAAAACATTTGTCCACACAAAGACTTGTACTTGAATGTTCAAAGCAACTTTTTTCATAGTAGCCAAAAAACAATCCAAATGTTCATCAACTGATCAATCTAAAAACAAACTGTGCAATATCCATAAAAAATAATGCTACTCAGCAATAAAAGGAACATACAACCAATATGTGAATGAATCTGAAAACATTATGCTAAGTGAACGAATTCAAGACACAAAAGAATGCATAGTCTCTGATTCTATTCGTATGTAAATGCAGATAATGCAATACTATGTGATCTGTGAAAGCAAACAGATCAAAGATTGCTTAAAGTCAAGATAAGGAGGGGATTGATTGCAATGGTAAATAAGGGAATGTTTTCGAGATAACAGGAATGCTCTAAATCTTAAGGCTAATCTTTGACAGTTATTAAACCTCATCAAATTGTATAACTACAATTCATGATTTTCATTGTATGTAAATTACATGTCAATAAAAAAAGAAATCAAAAGTGTCAGACACCAAAATAAATATTAAAATTCTATATTTATTTTCAGAAAAGTGTTGATGGTTATATTTTACAAAATATTTCACCCTCTACTTTTCTGAAATAGCTGCCCCTCTCTGGTGTACTTAGAATATTATTTGATTTACATTAAGCTTTGTAGGAATATCTCTAAATTTAGATATGAGAAATGCTCACTGTACCACTATCTAAAAGTGTGTTTGGTCACAAACCAAATGCTTTAAGATCTAAAGATGGTGAAGGATACAATACATACGGTCTACCCTGGAAGATTATGTCATCAATTTTTTGTTGCACATACTCTATTGCTTTGGGATCACCAAAATTAATCACTTCAACAAAAAGCACGTTGTTTTTTTTTTCCATTCCAAGAGAGTAACAACACAACTGATTATTAGTATGTGAGCTGAGTAATGAAAAACCTAAAGAAACATAAATATAAATGGAAGTATATAAACTGTCATTTCTTAAAGTATGGAGAAGAAAGAATTACTATAATTAATTATAAACATTTAAGATTCTCAGTGTGCTAGGTACTGTGCATAATGCAGTGGCTATAAGTTAATGAATGGTACTGATTTGAACAACATTATACCTATTTCTTTATATTTCCAAAATAATGACTAATATTATTTTATGATCAGTTTTTTCCACTGGAATTACTCTATTAATAAATGACTTTTTAGATCAAATGGCTGTGAAGTAAGTCATAAAATATGAAAATCATACATAAGCAAAGATAAATTCACGGCACTTCTTTTTTTTTTTCAATTAATACCAAATTATTTTTCATGATATGCAGCATTTATAATATTCCTAAGCAAGTTAGAGCACAGATCAACAAATATTTACAAAACTTCTGTATTCTACAACACTATATTCCATGTAGTAGGATAAGCCACAGAAACAGTGTGGGATCCAAAGGACTTTAATTGAGGAAACAAAACACAGGTACACAGATTTGCATATACGTTATTAATGCCGTTTCTTCACAGCAATACTGGCACACACCTGCTCCCTTAAATTAGTTTGCCTATTCAAAATTTACCTGTCAATGTTAGAGTTGACCTCTTGAGACCCATTTTTCTGAAAAAAATGAAGTGTGTCATTCTGCTCTTAAACAGAGAATCTAAAGCCCCTTTTTCCTTTTTCACAACAGGGTTCATTTTAGAAATTGTGTAGCTGCCAGATATGACAATGTAAAAAGGCAGGCAGAGAAGGAGATAAACACAGAAAGAATAGAAAGGTGAATTACGCATTTAACAATTTATTCAGAAAAATGTGCCAGCACCTCAATTTTATAGTCATGGGCAAAAGCATATGAAAATTGATTTAGAAAAACAAAGCCCAGTGAAATACAATAACGCATGTCCAACTTCACATTGCTTTTACGTGAAATTCTTCTACATTAAAACATACTATAGGCCAGTCGCCATGGCTCACATCTGTAATTCCAGGACTTTGTGAACCTGAGGAGGGAAGACTGCTTGAGCCCAGGAGTTTAAGACGAGCCTGGTCAACAAGGTGAAACTCCGTCTCGATGAAAAATACAAAAATTAGCGAGTGTGATACTGCACGCCGGTAGTCCCAACTACTGGTAGGCTGCGTTAGAGGACTGCTTGAGCCCAGGAGATTGAGGCTGCAGTAAGCTGTGATTGCACCACTGTACTCCAGCCTGGGTGACACAGCAAGACCCTGTTTCAAGAGATATATATATATCTGTTCTTATGCTGCTAATTAAGATATACCCATTTATAAAGGAAAGAGGTTTAATTGACTCACAGTTCCACGTGGCTGTGGAGGTCTCACAATCACGGTGAAAGGTGAATGAGGAGCAAAGTCACATCTCATGTGGCAGCAGGCAAAAGAGCATGAGGAGGGGAACTGCCCTTTATAAAACCAACAGATCTTGTGAGACTTATTCACTATCATGAGAACGGCATGGGAAAAACCTGCCCCCATGATTAAATTACCTTCCACTGGGTCCCTCCCATGACACATGGGGATTATGGGAGCTACAATTCAAGATGAGATTTGGGTGGGGATGCAGTCAAACTACATCATCCAGACTATATCATCACCCCTGGCCCCTCTCAAATCTCATGTTCTCACATTTCAAAACACAATCATGCCTTTCCAACAGTCCCTCGATATCTTAACTCATTCCAGCATTAACTCAAAAGTCCACAGTCCAAAGTCTCATCTGAGAAAAGGCAAGTCCTTTCTGCCTATGATCCTGTAAAATCAAAAGTAAGTTAGTTACTTCCTAGACACAATGGAAGTACAGGCATTGGGTAAATACACCCATTCCAAATGGGAGAAATTGGCCAAAATGAAGGGACTACAGGCCCCAGGCAAGTCCAAAATCCAGCAGGGCAGTAAAATCTTAAAGCTCCAAAATGATGTCCTTTGACTCCATGTCTCATATCCAGGGTACGCTGATGTAAGAGGTAGGCTCCCATAACCTTGGGCGGCTCCACTTGGCTTCAATTTCTCCTCAGAAAATGAATTTTTCCCTTCTATTACATCATCAAGCTGCAAATTTTCTGAACTTTTATGGTCTGCTTCCCTTTTAAACGTAAGTTCCAATTCCAAACCATGTCTTTGTGAATACATAAAACTGAATGCTTTTATCAGCACCCAAGTCATCTCTTGAACAGTTTGCTGCTTAGAAATTTCTTTCACCAGATACCCTAAATCATCTCTCTCAAGTTCAAAGCTCCACAGATCTCTAGGGCAGGGGCAAAATGCCACCAGTCTCTTTGCATAGCAAGAGTGACCTTTACTCCAGTTCCCAACAAGTTCATCTCCATCTGGGACCACATCAGCCTGGACCTTATTGTCAATATCATTATCAGCATTTTGATAAGAGCCATTCAACAAGTCTCTAATACATTCCAAACTTTCCCACATTTTACTGTCCTCTTCTGAGCCCTCCAAACTGTTCCAACCTCTACCTGTTATTTCCACATTTTTGAGTATCTTTACAGCAGCATCCCACTCAACTGGTACTAATTTACTGTATTAGTCTGTTCCCATGCTGCTAATAAAGGCATACTTGAGGCTGGGTAATTTATAAAGGAAAGAGGTTTAATTGACTCACAGTTTCACATGGCTGGGGAGGCCTCAAAATCATGGCAGAAGGTGAATGAGGAGCAAAGTCACGTCTTACACGGTTGCAGGCAAAGAGTGTGTGCAGAGGAACTCCCCTTTATAAAACCATCAGATCTCCTGAGACTTATTAACTATCATGAGAACTGCTCAGGAAAAACCTTCCCCTATGATTCAATTACCTCCCATTGGTACCTTCCATAACATGTAAGAATTATAAGATGAGATTTGGGTGCTGACACAGCTATATATGTGTGTGTGTGTGTGTATATATATATGTTGTGTGTGTGTGTGTGTGTGTA
>NW_016808815.1:244444-255720 GCF_001698545.2 Rhinopithecus bieti
ATATATATATATATATTTGTTACTAAGAGGATTTTGATTGATTGTACTCTATTATTGGTAATAATTAGACAAAGTGGGAGCTAGGAACAGGAAAACAAAAAGAAGATAAAGCAAACAGCAGAGCAGGGTAAAGACGCTTTTTCATCAATATTAGATCTTACTACTTTTGTCTAATAAGAAGAAAGGTTTCTGCCACATACATGAAGTATGCTTCCAACATACCTTAACATCATTTCACTAGGATTACCCTGACACTGAGGTGGTGGAAGAGTAGAAGTTAGTAATCACAGGTCATAACACTGAAATTTGACACAGGACCTTATGAAAAAGCCCTCTTGGTATGAATATAATCTACAAAAAAAGTAAAATAGATGTATAGCAATGAAACTGAGGAAAACAGAAAGCCTAAGAAGTTTCTAATGATCACATGATTGCCATGGAATGATTTTACAATGCTCACTATTGTTCACTAAGATGTGTAATATGTCATCGCTAACCTCTTTACAGAATGTTCAGTTTTAATTGCTCTTAGTGAATCAAACTTCTGTATTTGATAACGTCTTTTCTAAATTTACTTGTGACCCCAGTAAAGAGAAAATGGGTCCTAAATTAGGGTAGTAGCAATGAAAATAGCAGATCACATAAAATGCTGTGTTCTCACTTCATAAGGGTAGATGGTACTGCCTCAATACAATTTAGGGGCAAATACAAAAAGTTTCACATTTGTCCATGTTGCCATATGACACACTTTTGGGGGATTCAGCCCAAGACTTTTATACCATAAGTAGTTTTATACGGGATCTTTAGCACAAAAAATGACCTAGGTAAAAAAATAGTTAAATCCATGAGATAGAATTGGGGTGAATATCAACATGAAGGGACTGAAAGGATAAGGAGGAGTATCCAATAGAGCAGTTAAGAGAAGAACCACAAGAAAAAAGTGTTACAGAAGACAAAGGAGAAATGGGGGTGATTAGAATTGTTCTTCAGCCTAGATGTACAAGTTACATTGAGTTAGATATTATGACATATTACATAGCCTTTCTATAGTGGAGAAAGTCTTGAAATATTAAAGGTAAATATAATGAAACTGTGCAAAGTTAATACAGAAGAACAAACATCTGAAGGTTTTAGCTCTGGAAATAGAAAAGAAACAGTAAAATACTACACCACAGGTTCAAGACAAATTGCAGTGCACATAAAAATGCTTTGAGCTAAACACTCTTAGAATTAATAAACTGTCTGATAATTCAATATAAATTCACATGATTTATACCAAAGATTCATCTACATTCTACAGAGGGAAAAAAATCCATTTTCTCTTCTGTTTCTAAAGGATTTCTGGACTCTGAAAGAAAGTCTATGATTAATATAAGGTTGTTAGAAATTTGTGTTTAGAGAAAAAATGTATTCTTTTCTTTTTTTTTTTTTTCCTTTTTTTTTGAGAGAGTCTCACTCCATCACCCAGGCTGGAGTGCAGTGGTGCCATCTCGGTTCACTGCAAGCTCCGCCTCCCAGGTTCACGCCATTCTCCTGTCTCAGCCTCCCAAGTAGCTGGGACTACAGGTGCCTGTGACCATGCCCAGCTAATTGAAAAAATGTCATTTTTTTTTTACACAAATATGATATTACTTCCAGGCCAACTATCAGCAAAAATGGTTTTGAATTTTTTTTCATTCTATGGAAGTTACAATTTATGCTAGATTTTCTAGAACTTTCCTACGAGAAGCATATCATACACTAATTAAATGGTTAGCTGGAGATAGGGACATGGCGTATGGCCTGCTCCATGCTTTCTCCACTTTCATCTGATCCTGAGTTTAGTGCCATGATAACTGCCACATCCAAAAATAATTTAACAGAGATCATATTTTAGAAATATTAAACTGATATACTTTTCCACTTCCCCTAAATTATAGTGACTTGCATTTCCCTACCTGTTTTATCAAATAACCTACCAGATAAAATTAAGACAATCTCTGAACAGTGAGGCTTGTTACTCGTTTTCCCTGGCACACACTACAAACATTTCAAACTCTCCTTAAAGTAGTGCTGTGTCCACTATGCTATGGTACTGCCCAGGCAGTGGGATAGGAATGGCTCAGAGAGTCATCTGAGTAGAGAAGACCTGAAACAGTCTCTCTCATATCTCCCACAGTCATAGGGATGGGATGAAGAACCAGAAACGTCTATGGATTTCCAATGCCTTTTGAAAGGTGAATGGAACATGGTTGAAAATTAACGGTGAACTCAAGTGCTTAAGGTCACCATGTTACTACTTTGAGTCAAGTTATGTTTGACTCTAGAGACAGGTTTACCCCTCTTTTCCTCAGAAACCTATAATAATTTCCAACTACCTATTTTTATAAACTAAAATTATTTCATCTGAAGTTCCCCTTCCCCAGGATTTTCAATCCCTTGATTCCACAACATACACATGTACTTCTGATATCCTTAATCATCTCTACTTCTCACTTAGGTTCTCTTGCTCCTGCCAGGCTCCTTTCCATTAGGTCATCTACATTGCCAGTTTCAAACCCTAGTAAAATTATCTAAATAACATCTTAATGAAGTATAACTTACCTTTCTGGAAAACAACTTGGCAATCTATACAAAAGCCTTAAAGAAGATAATAACCTCTGTCCAATGATTCCATTTTTTGGAGCAAATATAATAAAAGATACAGAGCTTAATGCATAAAGATATCCATTAGAACATAAATCAGAACAGCAAACTAATGGAAACCACCTAAATTAATGTATGGTACAATAGGCGACTATAGTTAACAATAATTTATCACATATTTCAAGGTAACAAAAAGAGTGAAATTAGAATGCTCCTAACACAAAAAAATAAATGCTTGAGGTGATGGATACCCCAACTACCCTTATTTGACCATGACACACTGTATCTTTGTATCAAAATATCACTTGTACCCCATAAATATGGGCAACTATTATTTATCCATATAATTAAAAATAAAAATATTTTTTAAAAAAGAATCTCAGTGGTGGCGAGTCAGCATGGTATATTTCTATAATGAAATATTATGCAATCATTAAAACAGTTACACAGGAATATGTTAAAAATATAATGCTGGAAAAGTACAGTATGCATTTATTTTAAAATTCAAATTTTGAGCACATGTAAACATATATAGGTATATGAATTAATATGAAAATTCACAAAATGTTAACTTATGTGTTTATTCTTTCAGTGTTCATTCATTTAAAACACTCACACGGCTGGGCGCAGTGGCTCAAGCCTGTAATCCCAGCACTTTGGGAGGCTGAGACGGGCGGATCACGAGGTCAGGAGATTGAGACCATCCTGGCTAACATGGTGAAACCCCGTCTCTACTAAAAAATACAAAAAACTAGCCAGGCGAGGTGGCGGGCTCCTGTAGTCCCAGCTACTCGGGAGGCTGAGGCAGGAGAATGGCATAAACCCGGGAGGCAGAGCTTGCAGTGAGCTGAGATCCGGCCACTGCACTCCAGCCTGGGCGACAGAGCCAGACTCCGTCTCAAAAAAAAAACAAACAAAAAAACAAAACAAAACAAAACACACACACACACACACTTATTTATCATCTAACTTCTCTAAACAAAAAAGGCATAGTCCTTACTCTATAGAGTTGCTGATCTAATGGGGAAGGTACATTTAACAAGTAATTACAACAAATTATAGTAACATATTCCCTTTTTCTTAATTATCTGTCTCTATTATAATGGCCAGCTCCATGATGGTAGAGATCCTATTACTCAGGTCTGCCCTTGCATCCACAGCATCTACCACAGCATACAGGATCATAAATATTTCATGAATATAGAGGAAGCCCAGAGACTAAATGGGAGCATATTAGCAGGAGGGCCTAAAATAACTCAGGAGGTTTGAAAACTTTTTTGAGGGCAAGTGCCATTTAAAATAAACTCTGAAGAATGAGGAAGAACTAGCCAGGTGAAGGAGGTTGAAAACACTGCTCAAGGTAGAAAATGACTATAGGTAAAAGAAGTGTTCACTGATTTCATAGACTCAAACAGTGGTTATCTCTGAATAAGGGTTTGTAGGCAATTTCTTTTTCAAATTTACTTTAACGAAGGTGTATTTTTGTTTCTATCAGAGAAACAATAGTCTAAACTAAACAGATTTTAAAATCTCTGACTTCTCAGAGATCACCGATTTTATATGTTTACTATCTTATTTTAAATTGTCTCTATATTTACATACGATATGGAACAAATTATTGCAAATTCAGTGTTCTACTTTAGAACTATCTTATATTTCCTCCTAGATTTTAAGTTCTTTCAGGTAAAGAATAATTTTTTTTCCTTTCCTTTATTTGTTATCTTCCATAGCACTGGTATTGTGCCGTGTACCCAGTATGCTGTATTCTAAAGTTAAATAATTATAGTCTAGAATACTGATATTATTATCTGGTGGCTAGTTTTTGTTCCAATGACTTTACAGAGTTAGTCCCAGAGGAAGCAATTAGAATTATTACATTTTCTTTTATATAACTTTAAACAATTTATCTCATTTGATAAAATACTTCATACTGAATTAGAATAAAATGAATATTATTTATTATTCTAAAGTCTCAGAGACAGATGTTTTATTTTTTTCCAGGATAAAGAGGTAGAGAAAAATATTCTGATGGTCAAAGTAACAATGACTACAATTTTCAGACTTATAACAAGTGTTATTTCATACACTCTATATTGGTTAAAATAATAACATATTCTTATAAAATATATTTTTGGTGAGCCTTACTTTCATACTGCAACAAAATTCTTAAAATTATTCATCAATTCTACCATCAGTAGCTTCTAGTTACTGGGTAACTACTTTTCCAGTAAATACCATAGTGTGGACTCTTAAGAGACCAGAAGTGGCCCCTGTCCCCCAAAACATGTAAAATTGCTACTCTAGTTATTATTAAGACTGCAAATCCCTTTTACCATTGTTATCTCCATTCTCAAGGGTAAGGAATAATTCTCAGCTTCCCCATTCTAGGCCCATATCTAAAGGGTAGCACAAATTTGATAGGGGCTCTCGCAGAGAAAGGAACAGTGTGGCATTAGTTATGTTACTAGAAAGACCCAATCCCTAGTCAAAACCATTGAGTCTTGTCCCTCTACATAAATGGATATAGATCCTCACATCTAGAGCTGCATTCTAGGCTATTAAACAATCTTTTTCAATTGCTGGTGTCTAAAATTTCAAATTATCTTTAGACAATATTTCAACTTCTATAACATTTCAAAAACAGAGCAAATAATGTGTATGGTTTATTTAAAGTATACTCACATGTCCTGAAAATTGGTTCACATTTCCAAAGAAACTCTGTGAATAAGTAGAACATGTTATTATACTTTAAGACTGTCATTTTGTTCATACTAATATAACGGTGATTTTATCACTAGGAAAAAGATTTTCTCTATCTGGGTAATTTTAGTTCTGTTCATTGCAGCAAAATTGTAATGACTAGAACCATCTTGGTGGTTGATCTAAAGTGTATGAAATGCTCTTTATTTTGCCAGCTACAAACATGTTAATATGAAATGCATTCACAGAATGGAAGCACCATTCCTTTCTAAAGTACTACGATTTGAAATGAATAGTCCTTTCATGACAAAGCAAAAGTGGAAGGAAACTGACCATTAAGTCACTATTGGATGGTAAGGGTATTTCATTCCACTATCCACCCCACAACTCAAAAGAGGAATCTGACCTAGTGGCTTACTAGAGATTGGAAATGAAAAAAAAGAAAAAAAAGTGAAAATAATTTATTTTTATTTTTATACTTGGCCAGAAATTAGAGAGAAGCTTTTATAATACAGATATCAAAAGGTTCTGAAGAAAAAGACATGGAGAAGGACTAGAGGAAGACAAGAGAAAGAAGATGAAGATAATGATGAAAAAAGAAAAAGGATGTTAGACTATGAAAGTCTTTTCAATGAAAAGAGTCAAACTCTGTAAAATATTTGAAGAGATTTCTTCTGAACCAAATATGAACGAGCAATGGCCCATGACACAGCCCAAAGGAGATCCTGAGAACACGTGCCCAGGATGCTCAGGGAACAGCCGTCTAGGTTTTATACATTTTAGGGAGAGAAAACCATCAGTCACATACATGAAAGATATACATTGGTTCAGTCCAAAAAGGTGGGACAACTCAAAGGAAAGGGGGGTGTTCAACACTATAGGGTGATTTAAAAATTTTCTGATCAGCAATTGGTTGAAACAGTTATTATCAATAGAAAGGAATGTCTAGGTTACAATAAGAGGTTGTAGAGACCAAAGTTTTATCATGCAGATGAAGCATCTAGGTAGCAGGCTTCAGAGAGAACAGATTGTAAATGTTTCTTATCAGATTTAATTATATCAGTAATTCAAAAATAGAGGAGAGTATAATGAGGCACGTCCATCCCCCAACCCCGATCATGGCCAGAACCAATTTTTCAGGTTAAATTTGGACTTCCCTGGCCAAGAGAAGGGGTCCATTCAAGTGGTTGGGGGGGGTCTTATAATTTTACTTTTGGTTTACAGTCCTCATGAAATATAGTGCCATTATAATAATCAAAGAAAACATTAATTTTGGTTGTCAGAGACCAAATATAGATAACTACAGTCAGAATCTTGTGATTCTGAATTTGTTTCCTATTGAAAAAAGTTTGAAATTCAGAAGCCCAATAAGATAATTTATAAAGAATACCTAAATTTATTTCATTAAGGAAATGGGTAGGCATCAAAAAGTAATGAATGTTCTTTGCAACACGTAACACACTATGGCAAATAATTTAATGTCAAGGTACATAAGAATTCTTCTCATCCGAATACTGGGTATCAATAAAAGAAAACATTGATTGATTTCAACAAATGATCCTTAATTAAAACAATCAAAGCAATAAAGAAGTAATTATAAAACACAAATTGCTAAACTAGTAACAGACAACTTTTACATTTAGCTTCATTTGTTAAATGAAGCAAAATGCATATCTTATTTCAAAGAATGTTTTAAAAAATATATCAGTAGGATTAGGTTGTGACAATAGCATTTAAATTCCATGAGAACTTATTATAAGGAAACTGCCTACCCTGACATTTCCTCTATGGTAAAAGAACAGCATTCTTATCTATAATAACTAAAATTTCATTAGTCTTTTTCAGTTTACAAAGTGCCTATATACACATTATCATTTATGCTGACAAGCAGCTGCTGCAGTGGGTGATTTTTTATCTCTGTCTTTACAGAGAGCAGCAAAGCACACAGTCTTAGATGTTAGAGTCCATGATCTATCACTGAATAGTTTGTGACTTCAGGCAAGTTATTTAAACTCTCTAAATCTCATTCTCCCCCTGTCTAAAATGGGGGTATTTATCTGCCTCATAGAGTTGTTATAAAGACTAAATTAATCAAAAACTGTGAAGTGCTGGAGTTAACTATTATTACTACAGATAAAACTGAAGTGGTCATGAGAATGAGGAGAAATTGGAACCTTTGTATACTGTTGTGAGAATGCAAATTTATGCAGTCATTATGAAAAACAGTATGAAGGTTCCTCAAAAAACTAAAAATAGGAACCACCATATAATTTAGCAATCCCACTTTTGAGTATTTATCTAAAGGAAATGAAATCAGGGTCTCAAAGGCATTTGCACATTCATGTTCACTGCAACATTATTCGTAACAGCCAAGATGTAGAAACAACTTAAATGTCCATCAACAGATTAATACTTTCGTCAGAAAATGTGATACACAGACACATACTCATACAGTTGAATATTATTCAGCCTTTAAAAAGAAGTAAATCCTGCAATATGTGACATGGATTAATCTTCAGGACATTATGCTTAGCAAAATAAACCAGTCACAGAAGGGCAAATACTTCATCATTCCACTTAACTGTGAAATCTAAAATGGGCAAACTCACAGAGGCATAAAGTAGAATTGTGGTTGGTAGCTGCTGGGGAGAGGAAAAAATGGGGAGTTGCTATTCCATGGATATAAAGTTTCAGTTATGCAAGATGAATAAGCTCTAGAAATCTGTGGTACAATACCATGTTTATAGTTAACAATACTGTACTGTACACAAATTTGTTAAGAAGGTAAATCTGATGTTAAATGTTCTTACTACAATAAAAAAAAGTATGGTTCATAGAACTGGCCTAAAACTACAGAGTTAATAATTAGAAGAGTTAGGATTCAAATTCTAATCTTTTACATAAGGTCAAGTGATTTTTAAGTAAGCCTTAAAATCTAATCCACATTAGTTAAAGTAATATGTTATTCCTGAAAGAGCATAGATTTTGGTGTAGACTTAGGCACAAATAATAGTTTAACTTGTCAGTGAAATAGAGACATCAATACCCAACTTGTATGGTCATATAAGAATTAAGTGAGAACAGAAACTCCATGAGACCAAAATGTAAGAACTTTATAAATTTAAAATTGACGTCTTGCAATATGTGGCCTCACTGAAAATATTTTAAGAGGTCCCCAAACCTATAATGTTATGGTTACCAGCCACATAAGACATATGAGTTAGAAAGATCTCCTAAGATTGTTTCCTTATTGCAATAGGTGCTAATATTTTGACAAACTTCAATGAGAATTTACTCTCATGTTATTAGAAAATTGTGAGAAAATAGTACAGATTGTTCCAATTGACTGTATATTTTATATATTCTTTTCTAGTGAAAATGAAAACTAATAAGATGAATATTTTAAATGCTGAAATGTACAAAACACATTTTTCAGAAAAGAGGAAATCTTATTAGTATTAGTATGTATCAATTCATTTTAGAAAAAATAAAACTAATTATGTCCAATTGAACAAATTGACACCATCACAGTCTAGCTAAGCATTCCAAGGTCTTTCCTTTAACGCTATGATCTCACACATTAACTCATATTAAAGAAAAAAAGATTCAAGTAAATCTACTTGGGTTAAAACATGCCCCTATATAATACCTCTTAACATCTTTAAATAAATGATTTAAAACAAAATATATAAGTTTTGTGCATAGTACATAGCATACATCTTTTATTGGACTAAAATATGCAACTAATCCTTCAATTCAACCACTACATCATTCCTGGGGAATTTTCTCACCAACTGCTGAAATTACAACCTAAGTTTTTGTAAGTATCCAAAAACCAACACAGTTTGGTTCATTGGCAAATGTTTATGATATTAATTTAAATAGATGCATGGCATCTGTGAAATGTGAGTTGCTGGGCTCCACAGCTAGCTATGAAATAATTGTAAAGCCAGAAACTACCTTGCCAAAACAAATTAGTTGGTAGACTCTTCGATCTGAATAAACATGTATATTTTTATTTTCAATAAATAGAAATATATTAAATTCCTAGCACTGCTACAACAAAGTACCATAAATTGAGTGGCTTACAAAAATTTCATATCTCAGGTTTGGAAGCTAAAAGTCTAAATCAAGATGTGAGTAGGACCGTGTTCCTTGCTTCTTTCAACCTTCTTATGGTATTATCAATCCCTGGTGTTCCTTGGCTTGAAGCTGCATCATCCCAATCTCTGCCTACATACTTACATAACCCTTTTTCCTGTGTGTGCCTCTGTGTCCACTCTTCTTGTTATAAGAATACAAATCATATTGGATTTAGAACCCATCCTACTCTAGTATGTCTGCATCCTAACTAATTATACCTGCAAAGCCCCTACTTGCAAATATGGTCATATTTTGAGGTTATGATGAACATGAATTTTGACCCAGTATGGGGGTAGCTTTATGCTTATTTCATGCAATTTTAATCTTTAAAGTATGTTTAAGCTGTAAAATTCCATGATTCCATAATTGTGAGACCAAAAAATAAACTTCATCTAGCACAAAAATGCACAAGATGTTTTCTCAAAATTACCGATTTTCTTATAGATAAAATGTTTATTACCAAATCAGTTAATCCTATATATAAACATTACAGTACTTCCTAATGTTTCTGGACTTTACCCATGTGGGTCTTTAATTTAACTATGTTACTTTGACCTCAGGATTGGGCAAAAAAGAGAAGTAAGGAAGCATCTATATTATTAGGATCAGAGGAGAAGACCGAGGAGACCAGGAGAGGATACTGATGAGCAAAAAATGAATTCATTCCTTTTGAGTAGATTCCTAGGAATAGAATTGCCGAGTCATATGGTAAATTTATGTTTTACTTTTTAAGAAAACACAAACTATTTTATTATAATGACTATGCAATTTTATATTTCTATCAACAATGCACAGAATTCTAGTTTCTCCACATCCTAGCCAACACAAATATTGTCCACCTTTGTTATTACAGTCATTAAAATTACACTGCAATTGTAATCTGTATTGCCCTAATGACTAGCGATGTGCCAGGAAGTCTTCTTAGTGGTAGTTATAAAAGGTGAATAATACATAATACCTGCCTTTACAACATTTAATGTCTAAGGGAGAGAGAGAGAGAGGCAGAGAGAAGCAAAAATTACAACACACACTTTAAATATACACACATTCTTATACCTTTTACTAAATGGTTTTGGGAAATTTGAATATTTTCCCTTATGAACGAAGAATTTTGTGGAAATTCAACTAAGATTAAACCAGGCCCAAGATTATATACAGGCCATCAACCTGTGAGGTATTTCCTCCATGTACTTCTGATCTTTAAAGCAATCATGTAAGAGATTCTCTCAGCCATGTACTTCATTTTCTTTAAAGGACATTTGCAATAGTATAGAATACAAAGTAATGCTGTATTTAAGTGTCCTCAGGGAAAAGAAATGAACATTATTATTTCAACAGAATGTCCAAAAGGTGATTTCAACAATAGACTTTTCTGATGAATGATTTTTACTGATTTTCTCATATATAAAATGTTTATTACTAAATCAATTAATCCTATAGCAAATGGTTTCTATAATATCAAAATATCAAAATATCAAATGGACTTTCAAAATATCAAATGGTTCCTATAAAATAGAGATCAAGGCACATGAAAGGATCTCTAGCAATCAGCAATCCTAAACACTTCTATTAAATATGGAATAATTCTATACCTCTTGACCTCTATGATTGCAAAGCCATATAAATGAGCTGTATCCATAGTAATGTTTCTTAAACCAAGTGTTAAATTATTTTTTAAGTCTCTCAGATGGCCTACCTCTGAACCCAGTAAAAACTGAAATAAGGGTGAGAAAATGCTGACCTCTTGAATTATATACAAAGTTGAAAATATTCTTTTTTTTTTTTTTTTTTTTTTTTTTTTTTTTTTT
>NW_016808815.1:255848-281563 GCF_001698545.2 Rhinopithecus bieti
AGTCCAAGTGATCTCATTGTTCAGTTCCCACCTATGAGTGAGAACATGCGGTGTTTGGTTTTCTGTTCTTGTGATAGTTTGCTAAGAATGATGGTTTCCAGCTGCATCCATGTCCCTACAAAGGACGCAAACTCATCCTTTTTTATGGCTGCATAGTATTCCATGGTGTATATGTGCCACATTTTCTTAATCCAGTCTGTCACAGATGGACATTTGGGTTGATTCCAAGTCTTTGCTATTGTGAATAGTGCTGCATTCTTAAGGCCCTACCAAGAAGTAGAGAATTACCATCTGAGTCTTGTATCCATCAGAACTCCGGTCTAGAGATGAGACCTAATACACTGCCACATTACTAAAACATATAGATAAAAATATGATGTAACATTTTTTGAAGGTTGAAAGAATGCAGGAATAGGCATTGTGGAAGCTCCAGGTAAGGGAATAGTGATTTAATAGTAGCCAGGCACTGAGTATTACAAGAATTCCTCCTTCCTTCAAAGAACTCATTGTCTAGTGAAGAGACACTGGACATACAATGAAAATCCAGTACCGTAAAAGCAGCTAACATTTATTGGATACATACTATCTGCCAGCTATCATTTTTACTTAGATTATCTCTTTCAATCCTCACAACAAAACTAGAAGGTGGATACCATTATTATTCTCATTTCACAGATACGGAAACAGGCTTAGAGATACAAACTTGCACAAGGTTACTTGACCCACCTCTAACTGACTCAAGTGGCCTATATTCATAACCACTGAGGCAGCTATATTGCCACTTATACCACTGCTATAAACATACGGACGTTAAAATAAAAATAGCAGGCACAATGGGACAGAGGGCCGACTTGCCAGAGAGAGTCAGAAAAAGTTTCACAGAGTGTGCTCTGAAAATTAACAGGAATTTTCCAGACAGAGAAACAGAAGAGAAGCATTCCAGGTTGGGGGCAAAAATATACGTGAGAAAAAGAAACACACAGGGAGATAACAGAAACCACTGTTGTATTAGTTTCCTATGGCTGCTGTAACAAAGTACCACAAACTTTGTGACTTAAAACAACAGAAACTATGCCAGTTCATAGTTTGGGATGCCAGAGTCTGAAATCAGTATTTCTGGGCCAAAATCAAGGTGTTGGGTGGGCCAAGCTCCCTGCAGGGGCTCTAGGGGAAAATTCATTCCTTGCCTTTTTCAGCTTCTGGTGGCTGCCAGTATCCCTTGGCTTGTAACCATATTGCAAAACTTTTAAGTCTAGCATCTTGAAATTTTTCCATGTTTATAAAGATCTCCCTCTGTCTCCTTCTTATAGGGATACATGTGATTGCACCTAGGGCCCACCTAGATAATCCAGGACAATCTCCCATATCAAGATCCTTAACTTAATATCTACAAAGACCCTTTTTCCAAACAAGGTAACATTTACTGGTTCCAAGAATTACACCTGATTTCTTTGGGGGCATTTTTCAGTCTATCACAACCGTGGTAGAGGAGTCCATGTTGGTAGAATTGGAAAATACACAAAGGAGTAAAAGTTATGCGAAATGTGGCAGGTGGGAGGGGTAAAACAGAAGAAACTAAAAGAGGCTAGCCAGTCAGCAGGGACCAGATGATGATGACTAGATTGGCTACAGACATGTTTAAATTGTATTCTATAGGTGACAGGTACAATTGACATGTTTTGATTTGCAGCATTATATTGTGATATTTGCCTGTCAGAAAAAAATCATGACAGAGTTAATAGTGAATAGAGATCAGTAGAAGGCAAGAGATTATTGAAACCCTTAATAATTATTCAGGAATAAAAAGAAGAGATGGATAAGATATAAATTTGGTCATTATGGATGAAATATAGAGAAAAGAACAAGGAGAAATTTAGGATAACTCCTAAATTTGGTTTTGGGCAACTGGATGGTTAGTGGGGATGATAACTGTGAATAGGAAATACCATAGGAGGTACAAAAGGGAAGGATGAGCTTGGCTTTGGATGTGCAAATCTGGAGATGTCTGCATGACATCCAAATTGAGATTCTGGTAGATAAATTGATATGAAAGTCTGGAGTACAAAAGGATTTAGAACTTACATGTATACATCTAAATTTGGAAATTTAGAGATCTAGATTTAGGAATCACTGGCCATGAGTATAGTTGAAAGTGTCACATAAGTCAATGTTAGTAGAAACTGCTTTTATTGCTGGTCCCAGTGTGTTCCAAGGCAGTCCCTCCAGAATTTTTATGCTGTCATGAATGTTTCAATTTGTTCATTGGTGAATTTTAGACACCTAGACTGTATCTAATTATCTCATTTTCTTTAGACACTGCCTGTACCATTTCGGAAAATTATCTTGTTAAAGTCAGCTCAGAAAAAAAAAACATAGAGCATTTAGTGTTCTATTTACATGTGATTATACATACTCAGGGTCCTGGCGCTAGGGACCTCATGGATGCTGAAGAAAACTGCCAATCTTAAAAGGCTTTGGGAAAAAATTATTACTAATATTAACCCCCTAGGGAACTAATGATGAAAAATTATCCTACTCCAGTGCTCCTTAAAACTTTTTCATCCCATGACTACTCAAGTTCTACATCATTTCTTCTACAATATCACATCATATAACCGCAGGATTTTTATGCTGCTGTGAAGGGAAGAAAGAGATTATCATCTTCATGAGTGCACAGGGTACACTAAACAAATGTTGCAAAGAGAGCACCAGACAGTGACTGAGAAAAGCTACAGGAAGACTGCAGAGTCTCAGGCTTTGACAAGCAGATGCTTCTGTGGTCATCAAATCACTATTCATAGACATGTTGTTCCAGGCCAGAGACTCCAGCTCTGAGAAACAATGCCTCAGCCATTAGCTCCCAGGAGACATCAATCACTCCTGCCAAGACACACAGTTAGCTCAGGAGAGATTTCAAAACTTAACTGGGTCAAAAATTGCTTCTAAGCAGGTTTTCTTAATCTAATCTAAACTAAAACTTGAGAAAATAGAAGGCATTCTACCTCTTTCTAAACTGTGGTTCCTACCTACATCTCCAGCACTATTTTTATCTTTTTTGTTTTCCAAGTACAAAATGTTTTGATCCAATGTAAATGAGCTATGTATTGCTTTCTATAAGACATACAAATTCCTTCCTACCTTCTCACATCACTTCTTCTACCCAAAATGTCTTCCCTTTCCTCCTTCTACTTTCAAAATACAAATTTCATGGAAATTTGCTGGGACCATGCCAGATAGTAGTCATAATGCATCTTTAATATTTCTGCTATAATTGTAAAATTTGGAACTCAGTAAATGCTATCTTGCATATATTTGCTTTCTGTATATGTTCTATGCCTCTAACAAGATTTTAAGTTCTGTGGATAGAGTCAGCATTTAATATCTTATTGTGATACTGGTGTCTAGTAGGTCTCAATAGATGAAGATGACAAAGATTGGTTAAAAGCAGACTCCAAAATACACATCAGCCTTTTATTTCTACCTATGAAGATTTTAACAAATTTTTAACCTGTGTACATTTTTCTAACTAAAATTTTCACCTCTTTCTTACCAATATAGTTTTGTTTTCATAAATGAGATTACCTTACTATCTTTGCTTTAATAACTATTTTATCTCAAATTTTCATATTGACTGAAAAAAACAGATAACATTGTAACTTTAGATTAATTTTCAAAGTATCTGATTATTTTAATGCATCAGGAGAAAACAGGAAGAGTAAGAGATTGCCTTTCGTGCTATTTTGCATATATAATTTGCTTTACACAAAAAATAATGCATCCTATGAGGACAGAAAAGGTGTAACATCTTTCTTCACTCATCATAAGGATCATGGTCAACACTCTTATAATAAAAGACAAGACAAGAGAAAAGCATAACAGGTTTATTTAATCAAAGTTTTGCATGACACAATACCCTTCAGAAATGAAGATTCAGAGACCCAAGAGACAACTGTCAATTTTTATGCTTAGATTTGATGAAGAATGGACAGTTGTGTAGAAATGAGACTGGACAGAAAGGGGATGACCTAATGGTAATAGACTAAGTGAGGAAACCCAGTAACCCCTGCCTGTTCTTATTCTTCTTGATCTCTCTGTATAGCAGTCCTTGGTCCTAGGTATAGGGCAGGACCCCGTCTGAAATGAGAATCTTGTGACCTCCTACTAGACAAGGTAGACCAGAGAATTTCTTTGTGGCCAGCTCTTATACAGAAGGGTGGGGGAAAGTTAGGGTAATATTTCTAGGTTTTATGTCAGGCTTTAGGAGAAAGGGTTTCTAGTTTCTCTGGCCTGCCTTGGGAAAGAAAGGGGAACAGGAGTAAAAATGGCAGGAGAAGGACAGAAATATCTTGCCTCTGTGACCCTTTTCTTTAGTTCAACTTATTCAGCAAGCTAAAGTGCCATATTTTGTGGTAACATTTTCAGAGCCCAACATTCCCCCATCTGAAACTTCCCCAGAAAGTTTCACAGTAAAAAAAATTGGGTTGGTGGGTTGTCTCATAAGCCATCAAATGAGTCTTTCAGTCCTGAAAATACGTCAGTCCAATTAGACAAATAAATGTTGTGTCTAAATTGAGGAGGTGGTATTGCAGGTAGGTTTCCACCAAAGTTAGGCCTCTATATGGTGTGAGTAATCAGATATTTAGCAATAGTCATTTCTATAAAAACAAAAGAAAACAAAAGATAATGTTTGAAGTAATCCATAAACTCGTTCCTGTGTCCAGAGGGTAGCCAATTGAGACAATTTCTAAATTTGGCCTCAAAGTATCTTCAGGTGAAGACAGTGCAGGCCGTGGCAATCTAACAGCTTTTTCTTGCTTCTAGTTTTCAAGTGAGCTTTCTGAGTAATCTGTACAGCAACAGGCATGAAGGTTGTTCATACAAAAGTTGTTGTGGTGATTCCCCTGAAGTCTATATCAAGTCATCAAGTTTCGGCTAATTTTAGGGCTTCAGGAAAAAAACAGTTTTAATTTCAATGATATCAAGCCAGAAGGGTGGGAGAAAAATTAAACATATTATTTTGGAGAGTTGTGGCCAGATATTAGAGGAAAGTGGAAGGATTTCAGAATACAGCCTAGATTTCAGGTAGATATGGACCCTCAAAAACAATTAGTTAGAATCCAGTAACAAGTGCACTATAGTTTTCATCTGACATATAAGTTTTCTCTCTATACGCACCTTCATTTCTAGTAGATACTCAAAGTAGACTGATTTGTTTGCAAAATAAGTTTAGTCTCCTTAAACTTCTCCTGATTATTTACATAAATGCAGCAAAAATATTTATTGACCATATTGACTGTTTCTTTTTTTTGTTTTGTTTTTTGAGATGGATTCTTGCTCTGTTGCCAGGCTGGAGTGCAGTGGTGCGATCTCAGCTCAATGCAACCTCCGCCTCCTGGGTTAAAGCGATTCCCCTGCCTCAGCCTCCCAAGTAGCTGGGATTACAGGCACGCACATACTGGCTCCTTTTAAGTTTGTTTTGCTGAAATTTTCAATTAGGAATCTCAGATTACACTTTTAAAAGCTTCTTGAGGCTAGGAATCCAAGCCAAGGACTCACTGTCAAATTTCCCATAGTACCTATATAGTTCAGTGAATTCCTCTCTGCTCAAGGGGTCCAAAATATCCTGAGGTTTCAGGGCTGTCAGAAAGTGACATTCTTTAGACATCTATAAGGCAACCATGTGAACTGTGTTCAAGATACCATGCCAGTTATTGCAAAGCTGGCTTTATTGGCTCCATAACGTCAACCTTGGTTCCTCAATGTTTCCTGAAAATATGACATTCCAGTCAAAGCCTTGGTAACATAGTCAGTGTTTCCAATTGTGTCATGTTACAAGGAGAACAGATTCTTATTGAACTTACACAAATAATAATATTGCCATAAAATAAGAATCCTTACAAATAGTTTCTGAATTCTGGAGGGATACAGTAGAAAAGAAGGTAAATGTTTTAATTCTGTTTACAAAATTATACTTTATCAAACTGTTATAAGCTATAGGTACCTTAAGAGAAAAAAAAATCCTTAAATCTAGAAAATAAACATTCAAAATAAGAAGCAGAAAACTTTCAAATAAAAAGTCATGAAAAGATTTCCTCATCAGTTGATTCAGTCCTGTGTAATTAAATCTTATTATGTTTGATCTTGGTTAGCAGTCTCATTAAGTCATCTGTTTATTCATTAGAGTTGTGGAAATTCTTACCCAGTCCAATGATATGATCCCAAAGTTATCAGAAACCTGTACTTGTCAGAGTTATTTCCATCCTTTCCCTGAACTTTCTTGAAGACACAACACTTTAGAATTCCAGTTGCTTGCAAAAACTTTTCAGGAAGATCATCAAAATAAAGCAATTAACTATAGACAAGACTTAAAATGATCACGGTTAGAAATCTGTTAAGAGTTCATTATAACTGGCAAATGACAAGGAAATTTGGTGCTTTCTGTGGCATACAACATTTTAACATAATAACCAAAAATTGTAACTAATAGCATATCAGACTTCTAGGAAACTCATAATTTTTAAACACTCATATGAATAACATCCCAATAAGGGTTTAGCATCCCTTATTACTTGACAATGCTTCCCATATAATTTAGCATATCAAATAAGCCAACTGGCTTATTTGAGGCCAACTGGAAAATCTCAAAGTTAATTTGAGGTCAAAAAGACTTAGTTCAGAATTTAATTTTGAGAACTTTGTCAAAAATGTCAAAAGGTTTAAAACACTTGATTAAATATTATTTTGGATATTTATTAATCAAAATGACAATAAAAAAATGTTTAAGAGGCCAGGCGTAGTGGCTAACACCTGTAATGCCAGCACTTTGGGAGGCCAAGGCAGGTAGATCACCTGAGGTCAGGAGTTTGAGACCAGCCTGGCAAACATGGTGAAACCCTGTCTCTACTAAAAATACAAAAATTAGCTGGGTCTGGTGGCAGGCATCTGTAATCCCAGCTACTCAGGAGACTGAGGCCCTAGAATTGCTTGAACCCAGGAGGTGGAGGTTGCAGTGAGCTGAGATCACACCATTGCACTCCAGCCTGAGCGACAAGAGCAAAACTCGATCTCAAAAAAAAAAAAAGAAAGAAAGAAAGACAAAATTGTTTAAGACACATAGAGAAGGTTACATGTTGCGAACAAAAACTGAGCTCTTTTAGTAGAAAACTCAGTTTTCTTAAGTAATTAAAGACTAATATATGACCACATGAAATAAACTATATTAATAAAACACAAAATTGTTTCCTAGGCCAATTACATAAAAGGAACAAAAACTGTCACATTCTCAGACCAAAATGCTCCAAGAAACCTTTGTCATTTTAACAGAGAAGACCAAATTGTACTTTTGCTTCAGTGTACTCTTAATACTAAAGGTAATTTTTAATAAATTTTCAATAAATGTATATAATATCAGTCAGCTTTGACCACATAATATTTTCATAAACTATTTTTAACTTTTAAAAATTGATACATAATAATTATGCATACTTATGGAGTATACATTGCATGTATACAATGCAACATAATCAAATTAGGATAATTAGCATATACATTATCCTCAGACATTTATCATTTGTTTGTAGTGAAAACATTAAAAATCCTCTCTTCTAGCTATTTTCAAATTTATAATACATTATTGTTAACTAGAATCATTCTACTGTGCAATGGAATACTGGAAATTATTAATCCTATCCAGTTGTAACTTTGCACACATTGACAAGCCTCTCCTCATTTTCCTCTCCCCGCTACCCTTCCCAACTTCTGGTAACAACTATTCTACTCTCTAATTCTATGAGATCAACTTTTTTAGCTTCCACATGTGAGTGAGAACATGTAGCATTTGTCTTTCTGTGTCTGGCTTATTTCACTTAACATAATGTTCTCCGGCCTCATCCATGTTTCTAGAAATGACAGGATTGTATTCTTTTTTATAGTTGAATAGAATTAATTGTATAAATATGCCATATTTTCTAAATCCGTTCATCTATTGATTGACATTTCAGTTGATTCAATATCTTGGCTTCTCTATATCTTATAAAAACAAGATGCCAAAGTACATAAACTTATGAATAATCATTTATGTTTTCATATTTTAACTTACTTAGAAACAACTCACTTAATGAGTATCTCTATTACTTAATTTCACCATAAAGTTTAAAGTTACCAAAAAGAACTTTTAAACTATGACAAGTTCATTTATAAACATTTATCTCATTCACATTTACCTAACTGTATTCATTCTTAACAGTTATGTTTAAATTGATCATGGGAAACAGGCTATTCATCATCTTATCTTTTTGTTCTTTTAAAAAACAAAACCAAACATTTGCCAGCCTTGTCCTAACCAAAGTCTCTGAAACACTGGACACAGATACCCTCCCCATTTTTCACCCCAGTCATCCTGGGTCCTAAACATCCACGCAGCACCCAGAAGGCTACAAAAGGCAAGGCCCATTTGGATGGTACAGAGCCCAGGACTGAGGACAGGAAACAGACACCATGCCTGGAGTACTTGACTCCTCCCAAGATGGCCAAGAAGCAGAGTTAGGCCAGGGAGGATGCGGCCATACTGGGCTTGGCCCTCCCCTGTGGTTGACTGGCAGCCCAGGTGCTGTAGAAACACACATGTTCCAGACTTCACCATAGCCTCCTTCCCAAACCCTAGAATCCAGAGGCTCAAAACTAAATACATAGGTTTACAAGATGTACACAAGGCTTTATGGGAGCCTAGCAGTCATCCCCGCTAGTTTCAACCTACCAATATGTCAGGCAAGTATCAAAAATATCAAAGAAGCAAAAAAGTTAAAAGTTAAATGTGACTTTTCCTTCTCTTTTTTCCCCCATGACTCATATATATTTTAGCAATTCATATTTACTGTGTATTCTACTCTGAGGTTGGATTTAAAGTGTTATGACCTTAAACACCTAGCAGAGGTAACATACCTGTTTCATCAGCAAACACATGCAAAAATGTCTATATCATATTTAATGACATAAATATACAGAAAGAAGCAGATCTTACAGTTTTCACTTTAAGCCACATGCCAGGTCCAATAATTCAAGACTCACTAGTTGAATTTGGCTGGACAAGTTAAGGTTACCTACTCAGATGCTACAGCTTTTTACCAATTTGTATGGAGAAGGCTTCTGAGACTTTTCATGTGACCAGTTTCTAAACATTTCTTTCTTTCTGATGACAGTCATCTCCCTGAATTTTGTATTTCCGGAAGATAAATATCAAGTTCTAGAGAAGTCAGCATAGGAAATTTACATCTCAAAGGCACACAGAAAGAATGCAAGTTTTTTCATGCAGTTTCAGGAATGTTCACCTATTATCAGCGATCAATCTTATGAAGGATATGGACTAGATTTTAGGCTGGTAACTGAGGACAAATCTAGTGTATGAATATCTTCAAAGCCCCATATGAGTGGTACAAAAAAGTACATAAATGAGCCTAGGCAAAAATTCAGGAGTCTGTTCAAAATAACCAGCTGATCCCATTATTACATTGGGTTTTGGGTCTCTTAGAGCTGAGATAAAAGCCTAAGAAGACAACACCCCAGAGCTGGGTCATACCACATTTTCACAATGTACTTTATTGCATGGACATTTTCTTGAGGCCAGTGTGTAACCTAATGTCAACCAGCCCATTTTGTGTCCAGCTTATCCTAACACAGGAGTCTCTGTCTTTATGTGCATGTGCGTGGTAAGCACTCTAGTAGCTTTCAAGTGCACAATGATGCACACCATCAAATTGTGACTTTGGCTCTGAAATTCCTTTGACCAACTTAGCCAGTGATTTTCCCATTTCTATCTGACCCAGTCAAACACCTGAGGCTTCCCTTATGTAAGGGCACAAGAAAAAGAAATTAAGAGGATGGAAGCAAGATACAATACCTGTGAATTTGGAAAACTGGAGTTCACATCCCCTACAGCAAAAACCACTTATGGCAACCGCTCTCTGTTGTAACGAAAACTGCAGCTCTTCCCAGTAACTAGTCAACTACCATGTACCCAAAAGTCAAGTGCCTTCTCATAGCACAAACTAACCCTTGGTACCCCAAATGCCAAAGATATCAAGGAGCTCAATGCCAAAGAGAGCAGAGCTTCAGATGTGAGAAGGACTAACTCATGACTCTTAGGGAAGACACAGGACCACTTGAGGAAGACAGAGAAGCACAAAAAGGAGATCAGGGGCACCTTTCCTGTGTTTTTCAAGGGGTCTCAGAGTCTTTAGAAGTCTCCTTCCGGTACCTACATATGGTTGCCAGAATGCTGATGTTTTCTCTTGGTAATTTTTTATCTGCTGACCAACAAATGGAGGAGGGAAGGAGTTGAAGGCCCACTCAAGGAAACTGAATGGAAGATAGATGATGGCACAAGGAGGATACAGGAGCAGAAGAAATGGAAAGAAGAGGCTTAGAGGAGCCAATCTGGGAAGATCTTAAGTTCACCAAAAGATCAATAAAGTTCCACATTGTCCTCAACAAAAATCACAGCAATAAGGAAGGATGTAAACAGAAAAATCGAACATGCAGTTAGCAGGGGTTTGAGAAGAGGAGTTTCAGTTAACTGAGAAGTTTCCATGGGAGAAGCAAGATCCAACAGAGAAACTCAGACACCTTAGAGAAAGCCTGAATATCAGCTTCCACTTAAATTGACTTTTCACCATAAAGCTCTTTTAAAAAATCCTTTCAAATCTCTTAGTATCAGATTTCAGCCAGGACAAACAACAAATAATTCTGATTTTTTTTTCTTTTTCCTTTTAAACCAAAGAAAGGTATCCATCAAGTAACTCGGAACCAAAACCAGTAAGTCTTTTATGACTCAACCAGTGATAAGAGAGATGTCCTCAAAAGAGGGTACAAAAAAGTTACAGTCCTCCAAACGTTCAGAACACTCCCTAAAGTAGTCAAAAGAACAAAAGACCTTTGCTGCACGGACCAGCAATGTATGGTTGAGCATGACAAAAGCCCCCTTGAACTGGAACTTCTATAAGAAAAAAAAAAAAAAAAAAAATCCCCTGAGAGCTGGCACAATGAAACAGAGAGCATTCAGGGTTCCAGCCTCATCCCCTGGCTGCCTGACACAAGCCAACACTTACACTCTCTGGGTTGACAGAGACCAGGGAGGATATTCTCACAAGTTCTAGGGCCAAACTCTCAGGATGTAGAGACAAACAGGAAAGACAGAGATAACTGTCCCTGGGAGGGAAAGGATCCACAACAAATAGGTACCCCAAGGCTAAATTTACACAAGAGTCACAATCCAAACAAATGATTTTTTCCTGCTATCCTGAATTTGGAAAGGAACAAACACAGATAAAATTTTACCATCCATTCTCAACCAGGAATTACAGACAGAGACCAGGGAAGACCTGACCTTAGTAAAAAAATCCTCCCTTTGCCGGCTTTCTGTCAGTTGTCCCAGGATCTCACCTGCAGGTTTTAGAGTGAGTTAGGTGCCTCAGCGGCTCCACATTGAACACCAGAGCTACAGGTGTAGAAAAGGCAGGATACCTTTACTACCTATCAAAAGGGTCACAACCAAGACTCCTATAAGAAAACGTTAATAAGAAAAGCATAACAGATTTATTTAATCAAAGTTTTATGTGACACAATAGCCTTCAGAAATGAAGGCCCACAGACCCAAGGGAAAACTGTCCATTTTATGCTTACATTTGATGAAGAATAGACAGTTATACAGAAATGTGATTGGGCAAAAAGGATATGACCTAATGGTAATAGACTGAGTAGTGAAATGCAGTAAGGCCTGTCTGTTCTCATTCTTCTTGACCGCTCTGTGTAGCATTCTTTCCTCATGGGTATAGGGCAAGACCCCTTCTGAAATGAGGGTCTTGTGATGTACTATTAGACAAAGTAGGTCAGAGAATTTCTTTACGGCCAGACTTATGGTGGGGAAAGGTCAGAATAATATTTCTAGGTTTTATGTCTGGCTTTTGGGGAGAGAACCATCTTGGTGAAGAGGAATGCTAGTTTCTATGGCCTGCCTTAGAGGAAAGGGGGAAGCAGGAGAAAGTGGGGCAGGAGGTCAGAAGGATCTTGTATCTGAGTTCAAAGTATTTGCTTCAGTCCAAAGTACTGAGGATGCCAAAGTGCCATACTTTGAGAAATCATTTTCTGAACCCCAACAATCTTAATTTGAAAAGTTAATTTATAGGATTCAACCTTTTTTATATTAGAGATGCTAGCTGGGTTGAAGTTTACAACTATGAATGAAAACATAAATTTTTGTTACTATAGAACTCTTTTTGAGGAAGTCAAGAATATTTATGAGTATGTCTTTTCTTCATAGCTTAACTAAAGGTCTGTTAACAAATGTAATAGAGTTAGGCAGTATCTTTGAGATACGGTAGCTCAAAAGTCCCCAAAGGTTTTTTGAAAAACAGTGTCACTACCAAAAAAGGTTCTATAATCACCTAAGTTTAGGAAATTCTCCCTATTCTCTTCCCACTTTGGAGACACATATCATGACATCTAGTCCACAAAGTCCAGCAGGAGAGACCTTTTTAATTTCATAAACATATTTAACCACAAACACTTTACATCAATTGTGCCTAATAATAGCCTAGAAATTAGAACTAGTAATCATAATATTATTTAGGCACTGTTGATCTGATATAAAACCCTTATTTAACAGATATTTTAAAAAGTGAGAGTCACAGAAGTTAAATAGCTATCTAGTTCAGACACTCTAGACAGTTAGAGCCATATGAACCCAATCTCGCAACTCCACCTTTCTTCCATGACTCATTCTTTACATGCCAGGGATTTAACCTAATCATCACTTTGTAATTTACAATTCCCCTATCCAGGCTCAAATACTTTTTTAAGCACACACTAATATATATATAGAGCATATCCAAAGTTTATCTATCACCCTGGCTAACTTTCTGTAAGGGCCTCCTTGTTTACAAAATTAAAAACATTGAATCTAATAGCAAATAACCTGAGGCCTCTGTGATAAATGAGACAGGGCTTAGGGGTGTTTCAGCCAGCCTCTCCTGAGACTAGGTTTAAGACATCTCCATCTCCTATGAAGACTTAAATTGTGTTGTAGCAGCTTCAGTGAAATTACTTTTAATTCCCATTTGAGATTTTTCAGAAATAATAGATCTTTTATGCAGGCATTTGAGGCAGAATCCTTAATAAGGTAATGCATGAGAAATGAATTCAGAAGGAAGATTTTCATGATTGGAGGAGTTATGCGTCATACCTAATGTACATTCCAGGAATATTTTATTTAAAGCGAAATTAGTGAAGTATCAATATGTGGAATTCTACAAGAAATTCATTTTATAACTCCTCCATTATTCCTGTCATCAGTAACTTCATTTTTCACATATGAGAAGTTCTCACGTAAATGTCATGAATATCTAAACCAATGTATTTCAGTGCCCAGAATATACTATACATCCAGGATTCACAGGATTCACTTAAAGAAGATGATTAGAGCAAACTTGTCAGTTAAAAAATAGCAGCAGTATTTAGTTGCATTTGAGGGAATGTGATCTGAAGTACCACAGCAACATTTCTTAAGCCCCAAGTAATGCAAAGTCATGAGATGTACGAGTTCAGAGACATACAGCTGATTGAGCAAAGATCCCAAAGAAGATTAACGGTCATCTGAAAGAAGGTAAAAGATTTCTTGTACGTTTTTATTTGACACAGTGTCACACAAAAGTGATCTATGATGTCTCCAATAACAACCACCACCACAAAATAATGGCTAACACATCTAATGCTCACTGTGTAGCAGGCACAGTTCTAAGCATTTTCTATTTATTATCACTTTCTCATTTCATTATCATAACAACTCCATGAAATAGTACTACTATTATCTCCACTTAACATCTATTGAAACTGAGACACAGAGAGTTTAAGTAACTTGCTGAAGGTCACACAGCTAGTAAGAAACACACACGGGCTGGATTTGAATCCTGAAAGTTCAGCTCCAAAATCCGCAATGTCTGAGCCTTACTAAATGCCAAGCACCATGAGAGGTTCTTTCTTGCATTACCTCATTTCAATATGCCTATTTAACTTTATTTTAGGATAAAGTCAACTGTAAAATGTTTTTCTCTTTCATTTACACATTTGTATGGCTTGTGACTACATCCTTGAATTTATCAGAAAATCTCCAATATAATAAAAACTAACCGTGTTCCACCTGAAACATTAAAGCGTTATTCTTTGCATTGCTAAAAAAACTGTTTAGTTTTTACATTGTTAAAAAAACTGTTTAGTTTCTACTTCTCTAGCCTTTCTTGAGTAAGCAGCTATGGGTAGTAAAGCATACAGGAGAAAGAGATATCTCAGGATCCAGCTCACCCAATGAGGGAGCTGCAAAAGACAGCAAGGAAGGCCTTCAAGTAATAAGTTAGCAAATTGTCTAACTCTGAGCCAATGGGAATGTCCTTAGGATGTGTCCTATGCTTCATTCAAATATCTGTGGCACAGCATGCCATCCTTGAACTGGGAGAAACCTCTTTGTAGCATTACACCAATCTTTCCTAAGTAAAGTTAGCCACTTCCACCTCAGTGAGGCTAATCTTCAAGTAATTTCTATTGTTGAGTAAAGAAGGCATTTTTGACTATTATTCAAAAGTCAAAAAATAACAGATGCTGGCAAGGTTATGGAGAAAAAGAAATACTTACACCAGTGCTGTTGGTAGCAGTGTAAATTAGTTCAACCATTGTGGAAGACAGTGTGACGATTCCTCAAAGACCTAAAGTCAGAAATACCATTCGACCCAGCAATCCCATTACTGGTTATATATCCAAAGAATATAAATTGTTCCATTATAAAAACACATCCACACATATGTTCACTGCAGCACTATTCACAATAGCAAAAACATGGATTCAACCCAAATGCCCATCAATGATAGAATGGATAAAGAAAATGTGGTACATATACAACACAGAATACTATGCAGCCATAAAAAAGAATGAGATCATGTCCTTTCCAGGGACACGGATGGAGGTGGAGGCCATTATCCTTAGAAAATGAATGCAGGAACAGAAAACTAAGTATTGCCTATTTTCACTTATAAGTGGGAGCTAAATGATGAGAACACATGGACACATAGAAGAGACGAACGCACACCGGGGCTTATCAGGGGGTAGAGGGTAGGAGGAGGGAGAGGATCAGGAAAAATAACTAATGGATACTAGGCTTAATACCTGGGTGATGAAATAATCTGTACAACAAACTCCCATGACACATGTTTACTTATGTAACAAACCTGCACATCCTGTACAGGTACCCCTAAACTTAAAAGTAAAGTCAAAACATATGCATGGGAAAAAAAAGTCCTGCCAATGCCTGAAACTCAACATACTCCAAATTGAATTGATCCTATCCTATTCCAAAAAGTCAACTTTATTTTCAGAGTTTTCTAAATATCCCAGATTTAAATGATTCTTTGATTCCTAAACTTTTTTTTCACTTTGCATATTAACCAGTCACTGGAACCCAACATTGATTCATTTATTTTTCTTTACAACGTCTCTTAGATTATCTTTCCTTTCTGCTTTCAAGGCAAAACAGCATACTTGAAAATGCATAGAGGCTGGGCATGGTGGCTCACACCTCTAATCCAGCACTTTGGGAGTCCAAGGTGGGTGGATCACCTAAGGCCGGGTATTTGAGACCAGCCTGGCCAATATGGCAAAACCCCATTTCTACTAAAAATACAAATATTAGCCTGGCGTGGTGGTGCACACCTGTAGTCCCAGCTACTCAGAAGACTGAGACATGAGAATCGCTTGAATCCAGGAGGCGGAGGTTGCAGTGAGCTGAGATCACGCCATTGCAATCCAGCCTGGGTGACAGAGTGAGAGAAAGGAAAGGAAAAGAAAGGATAGGAGAGGGGAGGGGAGGGGACAGAAGGGGAGGGGAGAAGAAAGCCCATACATAGGAGTTAAGGTAGGTCCTGGGTTTTCCATGTACTAACTGCCAAAAAGAAAAGGAATTCTCAGTAGAGGATTTTCACTTTCTTTATACTTTCACATGACTGTTGCTATACAAATGCACCAACAATTTTATTGAAAATGGAATTTTTTTACATGTAGCATATTTATGCAATCTCTACTGTTGGATCTCTCTATTGTGTATGTTTATACTGAACCATATCTTTCAGTATCTCTGTTCATGCTTTTCAGTCATTTCATCCATTTCTCATTATTTTATTATTCTTCCCATCTCAAATCAGTAGTAATATTTCTAGTATTTTCATAATTCAAAGAGAGTGAAACTATTCCTTTCAGTTCTCTTAATTAATTCTTCCTCAGGGAAAAAAAAAAAAAAAAAAAAAGTTGCTTTAGTTTAATGTTTCTCCAGTCTAGTATGAAGTGAATTTCAAGAAATCTCAAGTATCTCCAATGAAAGGGGAGAACTCTTTTCTATACTTGCACTCCCACCTTGAAAATTACTTCTTAAGCAATGATTCCATCCATTAGTGACATATTGTATCATGAAAACAGTGTTTATAAAAACTATGGAAAAATTCAAAAAATGCTTGTTAAATACAAAAGCAGAATTCCAAAGTGTTTACACAGCAAGATGACATTAGGTAGGTAGGTAGGCAGGCAGGTAGGTAGGTAGGTAGACAGATTAGATAGATAGATAGATAGATAGATAGATAGATAGATAGATAGATAGATAGATAGATACACACACATACACTCATACATAGAAAAAAATCAAGAAAAAACCATTAATTTAAATTTGTTGGAATAATATGACTGGTTTTCTTTTTTTATATTTTCCTCATTTTCAGCTTTTTTGAATGATCACATGGCACGTTCAATGTTAAAAAAAATGAACATTCACTCTGCAGAATACTTACACATCAGGCAACAAAATATCACTTTCTTCCAAAGACTGAAATTTCTCTGAATCTAGCCCTGTAGCTAAACAAACCTCCCTGACAATGTAATGTTCTGGTTTGCGAGTCTGTCTTCACAAATCCATCACATAAACATAACTGATGACAAAAACCACGATTAGCTCAATAGATGCAGAAAAGGACTTCCATAAAATTCAACACCCCTTCGTGCTAAAAACTCCCAGTAAACTAAGTATTGATGGAACATATCATAAAATAATAAGAACTATTTATGACAAACCCATAGCCAATATCATACTGAATGGGCAAAAGGTGGAAGCATTCCCTTTGAAAACCAGCATAAGAAAAGGATGCCCTTTCTCACCACTCCTATGCAACACAGTATTGGAAATTCTGCCCAGGGCAATCAGGCAAGAGAAGGAAATAAAGGGTATTCAAATAGGAAGAGAGGAAGTCAAAGTGTCTCCATTTTCAGATGACATGATTCTATATTTAGAAAACCCATCATCTCAGTCCAAAAACTCCTTAAGCTGATAAGCAACTCGGCAAAGTCTCAGGATACAAAATCAATGCGCAAAAATCACAAGCATCCCTATACACCAATAATAAGCAGAGAGCCAAATCGCGAGTGAACTCCAATTCACAACTGCTACAAAGAGAAAAAAATGCCTAGGAATACAACTTACAAGGGACGTGAAGGACCTTTTCAAGGAGAACTACAAACCACTGCTAAAGGAAATCAGAGAGGACACGAACAAATGGAAAAATGTTCCATGCACATGGATAGGAAGAATCAATATCATGAAAATTGCCATACTGCCCAAAGTAATTTATAGAGTCAATGCTATTCCCATCAAGCTACCAATTAATTTCTTCACAGAATTAGGAAAAACCTACTTTAAATTTCATATGGAACCAAAAAAAAGAGCCTGCATAGCCAGGACAATTCTAAGCAAAAAAGAACAAAGCTGGAGACATCACACTACCTGAATTCAAACTATGCTACAAGGCTACAGTAACCAAAACAGCAGGGTACTGGCACCAAACCAGATACACAGACCAGTGGAATAGAACAGAGGCCTCAGAAATATCGCCACACATCTACCACTACCTGGTCTTCAACAAGCCTGACAAAAACAAGCAATAGAGAAAGGATTTTCTATTCAATAAATGGTGCTGGGAAAACCGGCTAGCCATAGGCAGAAAACTGAAACTGGACCCCTCTCTTACACCTTATACAAAAATTAACTCAAGATGGATTAAAGACTTAAATGTAAAACCTAAAACCATAAAAACCCTAGAAGAAAACTTAGGCAATACCATTCAGGACATAGACATGGGCAAAGACTTCATGACTAAAACACCAAAACCAATGACAACAAAAGCCAAAATTGACAAAAGGGATATAATTAAACTAAAGAGCTTCTGCACAGCAAAAGAAACTATCATCAGAGTGAACAGGCAACCTGCAGAATGGGAGAAAATTTTTGCAATCCATCCATCTGACAAAGGGCTAATATCCAGAATCTACAAGGAACTTAAACAAATTTAGAAGAAAAAAACAAACAACCCCATCAAAAAGTGGGGAAAGGATATGAACAGACAATTCTCAAAAGAAGACATTTATGTGGCCAACAAACACATGAGAAAAAGCTCATCATCACTGATCATTAGAGAAATGCAAATCAAAACCACAATGAGATACCACCTCATGACAGTTAGAATGACAATCATTAAAAAGTCAGGAAACAACAGATATGGGTGAGGATGTGGAGAAATAGGAACACTTTTACACCGTTGGTGGGCAACGGTGGGAGTGTAAATTAGTTCAACCATTGTGGAAGACAGTGCAGCAATTCCTCAATGATCTAGAACCAGAAATACCATTTGACCTAGCAATCCCATTACTGGGTATATACCCAAAGGATTATAAATCATTCTACTATAAAGACACATGCACATGGATGTTTATTGCAGCACTATTTACAATAGCCAAGACTTGGAACCAACTCAAATGCCCATCAATGATAGACTGGATAAAGAAAATGTGGCACATATACACCATGGAATACCATGCAGCCATAAAAAGAATGAATTATTGTCCTTTGCAGGGACATGGATGAAACTGGAAACCATCATTCTCAGCAAACTAACACAGGAACAGAAAACCAAACACCACACATGTTCTCACTCATAAATGTGAGTTGAACTATGAGAACACATGGACACGGGGAGAGGAACATCACACACTGGGGCCTTTCAGGGGTTGGGGGTAAAAGGGAGGGAGAACATTAGAACAAATACTTAATGCATGCAAGACTTAAAACCTAGATGACGGGTTGATAGGTGCAGCAAACCACCATGGCACATGTATACCTATGAGACAAATCTGCACATTCTGCACATTTTCCCAGAACTTAAAGTAAGATTTAAAAAAACAAAACAAAGCAAAACAAATATACATAAACATAGATACACAATACAATCAGGTAGGCATATACTGAGTGATTTTTAATATAAATTAAATCATATCAACATATGTTTAAAATCCTCCAATAGCCTCTCTTTTGAATTGAAATAAGTCAAAACTCTTCACCTAGATGTACAAAGTCCAATACAATTTAGCTCCTAACTACCTCTTTGACCTCAATCCCTAATGCTTTCCATAACTCACTGTAGGGCAGCTTCTCTGGCTTCATTTGTGCTTCTTCCTGCCTAATAGAGATTTTCTGATGGCCGACCCCTTCCTGTCATTAGGTATCAACTCAAACATCACCTTCCCAGGGAGGCCTCTATTGACTACACAGTCGAATCTGCCCTCCATTTCTTTTCCCCAGCACTGTTTCCATCACCTTTAAAAGCTTTTGTATGTACAAGGACAAAACACTGCTGAAAGAAATTATAGATGACATAACCAAATGGAAAACCATTCCATGTTCATGGATTGAAAGAATCAACATGTTAAAATCTCTATACTGCTTTTTTCCCCAAAATGGTTGATTAGAAGCTTTTATCATGCCTCAGTAACTTGGAAGTAGCATAAAAATAGTGCATAATAATCAACTCTGGGGACTTTAATTCAAAAAGGAAAATGAGAATCCACAGGATTCATGAAGGATACCCGAGATCCCTGGGAGGAGAATGCTGGCGAACAGCTTCCATGACAGCATCTGACTGACAAAAATGAGTGAAGCCCCAGTATGTGAGAGAAGCAGAGAACTTTATTCCTGAGGTGCAAAGTTGGCTCAATATATATAAATCAATAAATGTAATTCACCACACGAACAGAATTAAAGACAAAAACCATATGATCATCTCAATAGAAGCAGAAAAAGCATTGAATAAAATCTAACATCTGTTCATGATTAAAAAACTCCATCAAAAAACTAGGCATCAAAGGAACCTACCTTAAAATAATGAGTCATCTATAACAAACCCACACCTGAACACCTGTATGCATATAAACTAGAAAATCTAGAGGAAATTGATAAATTCCTAGAAACACAAAATCTCCCAAAATTGAATCAGGAAGAAATTGAAACCTTAAACAGAACAACATGAAGTTCCAAAACTGAATCAGTGAGAAGAAACTTACCCACCAAAAAAGCCCTGGACCAGGTGGATTCACACCTAAATTCTATAACAAACCCACAGCTAACATCATTCTGAACAGGGAAAAAATTGAAGCATTTTCCTTGAGAACTGGAATCATACAATAATGGTCACTCTCACCACTCCTATTCAACATAGTACTGGATGACGTAGCCAGAGAAATCAGGCAAGAGAAAGAAATAAAGGGCACCCAAATAGGAAAAGAAGTCAAACTCTTTTCTTACTGACGATATTGATCCTATACCTAGAATACCCTAAAGACTTTGTCAATAGGCTCATGGAACTGATAAACGACTGACAAAGTTTCAGAATATGAAATTAACATATAAAACTTAATAGCATTTCTATAAACCAGTAATATTTGGCTCTTATCTGAGAGCCATATCAAGAATGAAATCCCTTTTACAATGGTCACCAAAAAATAAAATACCTAGGAATACTAACCAAGGAGGTGAAAGATCTCTATTAGGAGAACTATAAAACATTGCTGAAAGAAATAATGGATGACACAAACAAATGGAAAAAACATTCCATGCTCATGGATTGAAAGAATCAATATCATTAAAATGTCCATACTGCCCAAAGCAATCTACATTTTCAACGTGATTTCTACCAAACTACCAACACTATTTTTCACAGAGCCAGAAAAAAAATTATTCTAAAATTCATATGGAACCAAAAATGAGGCTGAGTAGCCAAAGCAATCCTAAGAAAAAAGAACAAAGTTGGATACATCATATCACCCAACTTTGAACTATGCTATAAGGCTATAGTAACCAAAACAGCATGGTACTGTTACAAAAATAGACACGCAAACCAAGGGAACAGAATACAGAACCCTGAAATAAAGCCACACATCTACAGTCATCTGATTCTTCACAAAGTCAACAAAAATAAGCAAGGGGGAAAGGTCCTCCTATTCAATAAATAGTGCTGGAAAAACTGGCTAGCCATTTGCAAAAGGTTAAAACTGGACCCCTACCTTTCACCATATACACAAATTAACCCAAGCTGGATTAAAGACTTAAATGTAAGACCTCTAATTGTCAAAATCCTAGAAGAAAACCTAGGAATCACCTTTTCAGACAACAGCCTTGACAAAGAGTTTATGTCAATATCCTCAAAAGCAATTGCAACAAAAACAAAAATTGACAATTGAGACCTAATTAAAGAGCTTCTGCAGGGCAAAAGAAAACTACCAACAGAGTGAACAGACAACCTACAAAATGGGAGAAAATATTCACAAACTATGCCTCTGATAAAGGACTAATATCTAGAATCTGTAAGGAACTTAAATCAACAAGCAAAAAGCAAATAACCCCATTAAAAAGTGGGCAAAGGACATGAACAGACACTTCTCAAAGGAATGCATACAAGTAGCCAACAAACATGAAAACAAAAATACTCAACATCACTAATTATCAGAGAAATGCAAATCAAAGCCACAATAAAATACTAACTCATACCAGTCAGAATGGCTATTGTTAGAAAGTCAAAAAAATAGCAGAAGTTGATCAGGCTGAGGAATAAAGGGAATGCTTATACACTGTATGAATGTAAACTATTTCTGCCACTGTGGAAAACAGTTGGGAGATTTCTCAAAGAACTAAAAATAGAGCTACCATTCAACCCAGCAATCTCATTATTGGGAATATACCAAAAGGAAAATAAATTGTTCGACCAAAAAGAAACCTGTGCTCATATGTTTATCACAGCACTATTCATGACAGAAAAAACATGGAATCAACCCAGGTGCCTATCAATGGTAAATCTGATAAATAAAATTTGATACATATATACCATGGGATACTATGCAGCCATAAAAAAAGAATAAAATCATGTCCTTTGCAGCAATGTGAATGCAGCTGGAAGTCATTATTCAAAGCAAATTAATGCAGAAACAGAAAACCAAATGTCACCTGTTCTCATAAAGTGGGAGTTAAATCTTGGGTACACATGTACACAAAAATGGGAACAGCAGACACTGGGGAGGGAAGGAGAGAGGTGGGTAAAGGCTGAAAAACTTCCTATTAGTTGCTATGTTCACTATATGGGTGATAGGATCAATCACACCCCAAACCTCATCTTCACACAATATATTCTTGTAACAAACCTGCACATGTACCCCCTGACTCTAAAATAAAAATGGAAATTTAAAAAACTGTACATAGCATTTATCACTATCAAGTCTCCTTGATTATTTCTTTAGTTGCTATTGTTTGTCTCCACTCCTAGAATGCAAAATTTGTATTACTGCATCCTTCTTAAAACAGTGTCGGATACATAACAAGAGAACAATAAATAAATATTAAAGGAAAAGCAACCGAAGAAAGGGAGCGATAAGAATAGTAGTTTCCATGATACAAATGTTGGTTTTAGGATTCTCTTTAAAAACAAACATAGTTGATTTCCAGTCTTACCAACTTCATGATAACAATGCAGCTGGTGTAACTTAATATATGCAAATAAACATGAATACTTCTGGAAAAAGTCAAGAAGTAAAGAAAATGTTCACAGGACAGGATGAGAATATAGAGGTTTTGCTCATCACAGAAAGTAGTAAGAAAAGTAATGGAAATTGAGTCCAATGAGAGTAATAAAAGGGTAATGATAGTAGAGAATTGGTTTCTAGTGGTGCCTAAGGTATAATAGGATTAGTCCAGAAAGCCTCCTTATGGAACATGGACACTTGGTTCTATGCTTTGGTGTGGCACTCATCAGGCATCTTCTTACTCATACAGCCCCCCAAGGAATGACTGAAATTAGGGCATTGGTGATCATCAACTAAAGGGTATCTAAATCTTTCTATGAGGTGTATGAGACTGCTATATTGACTATACAGTGATCAGTTTTCTCCTATATCAAAATGAAATGCTCTAACCTGAGAAAAACAGGATACATGAAGAACTAAAATATATATTTTTTAGTTTTCTGGATTAAATATATGTTGCCAAAGTACAAAACCATATAACAGCAAATTACAAATTTAATTAACACAAAACAACCAGCCCCTAAAATATCACCTTTTCAATATATTTTAGGTAGCCAGCAGTTCACCATTGCCATGAAAAATGGTATATCAAAGGTATTTAACATTCTGTAATTTATACTCCACATCCAGGTGACAATGACAAATTGCTCAAGTTCCCTCCTTCTCCTTGTTTTTGCATCATCACTACATGTTTGAAAAATCGATATATCACTTGCGGCCAAGGATTACAAATGCAGCCCACATCCCTTCACTTTCTTTTTTCTTTCCCCATCTATCATAGCATTTCCCTCTCATCATTGCTTACCTATTCTTTCCTCTCCATCTTTACTTATTCTCTCCCTGAGACCATATTTCATCTTCTTCATGACAATCCCAATCTCTTACCTCACACTCAACAAAACAATTCTTTACCCATCTTTATAATAGGTCAAGCTCCTAGCCATGAGGAGGTCACAGGGCCTGACTGGCACACACTGGGGTGAATGGAAAACCATCCTGGGAATCTAGGGTTTGGTAAGGAGCAAGATATCAGGGAAGAGGCATATGAGAAAGAAGATGATGGACAGGGCCTGAGCAGCACTGGACTGCAGGGTCACACAGAGGGGTCAGGTGCATTACCATCCTGAGGCACAAAAACACACCAGAAATAAAGAACAAGGTTGGTGATGTCTTTCATCTTTTTATGATTGTTTCTCCCTTCTATTACAAAATATGCACTGGCTATTCATAGGATATAATAAGATAATAGATACCACTTTCCCTTTTCTCTCACAAATTCCCTTATAATCCCTGATAATTTTACTTGTTCTCAGAATGTTAGAGCCAGATAGGTAAAACAAAATGTCAGTTTGGCCACAGACTCAAAGCAAAAAATAGGACTCCTTGAAGTTCATTCGAAATAAATATAGCTTTATTTTTGCTACTATAGCAACTATAAAATAGAAATATTTATTGACATATGCAAAAAACAACATATTATTTTATTAATACGCAATTGAGATGTTATTTGCCTTTTTACATTTACTTATTAATGGGTCATTCATCATTTTAGAACATTTACATGATAGAATAGTAATTAAAACAAAAAGAGAAATTGAATGCATCTTTTAGCTATAACAAAGGCTAATGTTTATTATGTGCTAGGTTTTCTGTTAGGCACTTGACATTTATCAATTCATTTAATCCTCACAAAACAATGTAGTGTTGGAATTATCCTCATTTTACAGATGGGGAAATGGAGGGCGATTCAGAGAAACGGAGCATATTGTTAACAAGTGATAAAGTCAGAATTGGTACCCAGACTACCAAAGAACTCACATTTGCCAAAAAGCAAAGGTGCTTTTTACACTATTCCAGCATATCTCTCTACAATGACACCAAAGGAAACTTCAGAATTCAACAAACATAGCCTGAGGGCCTGCTGCATGCAATGCACACAGCAGAATGTGTTGGAGATCATAAACATTTGTCAGAAACAAATGTTATCATCTAAAAGAAGAGATAAAACATGTATATAAACAGCTAAAATAAAAGGCAGAAAGCCACAGTTATCAAAAATAAATTCTTTGCATGTTAAGAGAAAGGGGGTTATTTCTGGTGGAGAGTATTAAATAAAACTTTAGGAAGGAAATAGCATTTGAGTTGGACCTTAAAGTTTATAAAATTAATAGTTTTGCACCAACTACTTGCTCACTGACATTTGGAAGAAGTACCCATCTCACATTCCACAAAGAATGTACAGTCATGCATCATTTAAGGATGGGGATACATTTTGAGAAATGTGTCATTAGGTGATTTCATCATTGTATGAGCAGCACTGAGTACACTTACACAAACCTAAATGGTACAGCCTACTACACACCTAGGCTATATGGTATAACCTATTGCTCCGAGGCTACAAACCTGCACAGAATGTTACTATACTGAATACTGTAGACAGTTGTCTACAGTGTTAACCATTTGAATATCTAAACATGTCTAAACATGGGAAATGTGCAGTAAAAATACATCACAATCTTTTTTTTTTTCATTTTTTATTGTACTTTAAGTTCTAGGGTACATGTGCATAACGTGCAGGTTTGATACATATGTATATTTGTGCCATGTTGGTGTGCTGCACCCATCAACTCGTCAGCACCCATCAATTCATCATTTATATCATGTATAACTCCCCAGTGCAATCCCTCCCCCCTCCCCCCTCCCCATGATAGGCCCCAGTGTGTGATGTTCCCCTTCCCGAG
>NW_016808815.1:284273-287446 GCF_001698545.2 Rhinopithecus bieti
GCAGACTGCTGTGTTAACAATGAGGGAGGCTCCGTGGGCGTGGGACCCTCCCGGCCAGGTGAGGGATATATTCTTCTGGTGTGCCCGTTTGCTTAGAGCGCGGTATTGGGGTGGGAGTTACCCGATTTTCCAGGTGTTGTGTGTCTCAGTTCCCCTGGCTAGGAAAAGGGATACCCTTCCCCCTTGCGCTTCCCAGGTGAGGCGATGCCTCGCCCTGCTTCAGCTCTCGCTGGTCAGGCTGCAGCAACTGACCAGCACCGATTGTCCGGCACTCCCTAGTGAGATGACCCCAGTACCTCAGTTGAAGATGCAGAAATCACCGGTCTTCTGTGTCGCTCGCGCTGGGAGTTGGAGACTGGAGCTGTTCCTATTCGGCCAAACATACATCATAATCTTATGAGCCCATTGTCATATACATAGCACTTCACTGACTGAAATGTCATTATACAGTTCCTGACCACGTCTCATTTAGAAATTAGTTTCTAAAAATCCAGAGTGGTTCTATACCAACCCTAATCTGGTTTCTTTTTCTGAGAAATGTGTTTAAGTTAAACATCTAAAAAAAATCTCTGTGGAATTTTGAGCTTTGAGCTTAAAAGTTTGAAAACTTGCACTCTGGATTGTGGTTACACGTGAAAAATACTTTTTAAATTACTGTCCACAGCATTGTTGCCTTTTTTCTAAGCTTTTGTTTTTCTGTACAGGACAAAACATTTTATCACTTGAAAATATTTCCAAATAGACCCTTATTGCCCTAATCTTTTTTGTGTTGCTATTAATATAACAGAACACTTCAGACTGGGTAATCTATTCAAAAATTAGAGACTTATTTGGCTCACAGTTGTGGAGGATGGAACATCCAAAGTCAAGGGGTCCACATCTTGCAAGGGCCTTCTTGCTGTGTTATCCCATGGTGGAAAGCATCACATGGTGAGACAGCAAGAGCAGAGGGAGCCAAACTTACACTTTATCAGGAACCCATTCCTGCAATAATAGCATTAATCCATTCATGAGGGCAGAGCCCTGGTAACCTAATCACCTCTTAATGGTTCTACCTCTTAATACTTAATGGGTAGGACATTCAAATCATAGTACATATTGATGTGGATCTTATTATCAGTATTAGGATTCTAATTTATTTATTTTGTACACCTGATGTCAGCAAACTTCAACAAAAATCCATCCTACCACTTGTTTTTATGAGATCTTATTGAAACACACAGCTATGTCCATTCATTTTCATATTATCTATGGCTCATGCTACAATAGCAGAACTAAGCAATGTTACAGAGGCCATAGAGCACTCGAAACCCAAAATATTTACCATCTAACCTTTTACAGAGTTGCAGACCTTTGGCACAGACCATTCATTTACTCAACAAGAATTTATTAAGAGCTTATAAGGGTAGCTGGCTAGTAGGTAGCTAGCATAGGTTGTTGGCTGAAAAACTGTAGCCTCATTAAACTGTAGCAGGACAAGCCGCAGACAAAACTCCTCAGACACCGAGTTAAAGAAGGAAGAGGTTTATTTGGCCGGGAGCATTGGCAGGACTCCTGTCTCAAGAGCCGAGCTTGTCAGGTGCTCAACTTCTGTCCCTTTTAAGGGCTCACATCTCTAAGGGGGTCCCCATGAGAGGGTCGTGATCAATTGAGCAAGCAGGGGTACGTGACAGGGGCTGCAAGCACCAATGGTCAGAGTGAAACAGAACAGAATGGGAGGTTTCACAATATCTTTCCATACAATGTCTGCAATCTATAGATAACATCAGTTGCTAGGTCAGGGGTCGAATTTTAACTACCAGGCTTAGGTCAGGCAGGCCCAGGCCTGGTTTCAAGTCTGCTTCCTAGGTGCCAGGCTACCTGCCTTTAGTTTTGCTTCTCTTTCCTTTTCAGAGTATAAAACAATATGAGAGGGTCTCTCTCTTCCCTCAAAACTAAGTTAGAAGTTAATTAATACTGAATTGTATTCTTCAATATAATTAATCATCACATATGAGAAAAAAATTTGAACAACTTTTCCTGTGGAAAAAGTGTACTAAGTGACTTGGAATATAATATTACTAGGAGGTATTCTACTAGTACTACTTACACTACTGGGTAACACTTATTGAGCATTTGCTGCAAGCTCAACACTATTATAAACACTTAATATAGATAGTATATGCCATTATTCCTCACTACACCTCTAGGATGTAAGTGCTGTTACTATCCTCACTTTACAAATGGTGAAATTAAGACTCAAACTAATTAATTTCTGAGGTCACACAGCTTATATTTGTTAAAGCTGGGACTTTATAGAAGATGCTTTCATTCCTAGAGATATTAAAATAAGAGAGTGGATAACTTATTAAAAAGGTAAAGTGGTATACCTTTTTAAGGGGAGCAAAATACAAATAACTACCAGTTATTGAGAGCCTCATATGGTTATGGCATTATGCTATGTGCTTTAAAACATTCTCTAATTTTATATCAATTCTTCAAGTTAGGTATAAGTTCCCTCTTTTCCAGGCAATGAAAAAATAATAGGTTATATCACTGACAAAAGGTACATACCTTGTAAGTTGCAAAACTAAGGTTAAAATTTAGATCTACCTGTCTTGTTCTATAATACATGCTAAATTCCATTTTTTAAAAAATCCTAGGTGTATTTTTCTAATTCATGAAACTGAACTGCACTTACAAATGAAAGCAACAGATGTTCAGCAGCTGAACAATGAAATATCAGATACGACAAGAAACAAAAATATAACCTACACAACTAAAATAGCAGAGAAAAATACAGAAATATGAAGCATACTTTTATATGTAAATATAGGATTTGTTCCTAATGGTAGCTAGGATTCGAATCAGAATAAGCTACAATAGAAATTGCTGAAGACACAAAAATAATTTGAAACCTCATTAACCCATTCTCTAATAAAAGCATTGATGCATTCACACTTATCAGATATCTCTGTTGTAATCAGTTATCCCTGTTTCCATGGGAGAAGGGGACTAGTCAACCCATTTCCATATTTTTGCTGAAGAAACATCTAAAGATGTGAACAATACCCTTCTCTTAGATATGATTGAATAATAAAGAAAAGAAAAGAGGGGACTCTGGGCTTTAGGGCCAAAGAGACCTGAGGTGGAATATTCACCTCTGCTGCTTTATTTTTTTTTTTTTCATTTTT